>NW_017674585.1:36194-38995 GCF_001879085.1 Nicotiana attenuata
TGTCCATCAGCTTTGCCATTGGACGCGTGTATTCCACTATCTGCCTCTTTATTACACATATATTCACATATGTATGTATTTGTCCATTCATTTCCAAGTGCAGCCGACATAGGTAATATCGACCTCCTCTCTCCTCCTTCTCTCTACTGTGTTGTTCATTTTCGTTCAAATCCAATGGTCTAACATCTTTTCTTGCCTGATTGTTCTTGTATGTTCCTGGATCCTTGTATGTAGGGTTTTTTTTTTTTTGGCAATCCACTAGGCATAGCCTAGGGCTAGTTTTTATTTATAAATAAAACAAACAAGCACAATGTCATGAAATCCTAACGGATGTACGAAAAGGAAATAAAATTCTACATAGAACCTATTATCAAAATTGAGTATTATACTCAAAATTGATATCACAAAAATTCTACTCAAAATTGCCTCAAAAATAGTCCAAGAAAAAGCCCAAATTTGTACAATTTTGTAGTCCGCAGATCTTGGCCCAAGATGGCTACTGTTGGATTTGCATACATAGCCACTGTCCACTGTTGAAAATACGGCCAGCCCAGAATTTGCGAAAAAGGCCTCCACTTTCACCTCCAGCCCAAACATTGCCGAAATGGCCATGTCCTGTTCAAATTTCAAATTTAGCCCCATTGCTTGAGCGCTACTAATTTGCAAAACCAGCCTCCATCTTGCACCACCAGCCCGATAACTCCAATTTGACCAAATAGCCACATATATACATCCAGCCCGCTTACTCCAATTACTGATTTGCACAAACAGCCGTCTCCTTGCACCATTAGCCAAATTACCCCTATTATTGAATTGAACAAATAGCCACCCATATGTAAACCATATGTATTGACTATTTATACAATCTAACAATGGGGCCTTTCCAAAACAGCCCAAATGCCCAACTGTCCAGTCGTTAAATCCAGCCCAGATGTATAACTCTTTGCACTTAAAGCCATCAGTCGCCCACTTACAATTGCATAAATAGCCAACTTTCCTTCCCACATTACTAAATTGCATAGACAGCCTCTTTTTTACCCTTATCTTCACCCAACACGTGTCTATATTCATCCAACACCTGTAAAACATATTCAATACACCCCATTTCCTAATATACCGACAATCCCCACTACCCACCACATATCCCCAAATCATTTCATCTCTCCAGAACCTCCCCACCTCCACTCTGAAGCCTCTCCTAGGTAACTATCGACTCTCTTGCTCTTTCTTTTCTGTTGTATCTTCTTCATTTTTGCTCCAAACATCTGTACTAACTTCTTTTCTTCTTTGGATTTTCATGTATCTGCCTGCATCTGTATGCCTAGCTGCTGCTACTATGACTTCTCGATTTCTCCGCCTGACTGCTTGAACTACTGTGACTGCCTGGTAGTATACTCCTTCTGGTACGCCATTGATTATCACACCCCTCTGATGAACAACGAAGAAGCTGCATCTGTAACCATTGCTCGAATCCGTACCTTTCCTGCCTTTGTAGCTTGTATTTAGGTCCTTCCATGTCTGTAGAAAAGTATTACTTTCCTTTTTCTTAATTATTTCTTTACATGTATGCATCATACAGTAGGATTTACTGTCAGCCACACATGTAACTAAAAGGTCCCAAAGCTGTGCTTGTATGTTCTTTATTTCTGCTTTTGATGGTTTCCTTTTTGTTACTTTGCAGTATGATCTTCTATTCTCTCGATTTTGTGTTGAAAATCTGTTTGTGACCACATTGTATTCTAGGTTTAAGTTAACCCCGGTGGATTGAGCACTTAGTACTGATACCACCACCTGAGCCTCCTTAAACCCCAGATTACAAGTGTGTCACACCACATGTATAGTTGTATTCCTGTCAGCATGATGTATGTATTTATATCTGCATAGCATTTGTTGATTTTCCTCTGCTTTTGTTGTTGTGATGCTTTTGAATTCAACACTGTACTTGTGCTATATTCTAGGTGTAATTTTAGACCATTGAAATGAATGACAAGCATTGATACCATCAATTGATCCTCCATTATACCATAGAATAATAGCAAATTCAATATACAATCAGAACAACAAACTACTATGTTGTAAATCTTGTATTCTGTTAAAGCTTCCTTAGAATTCCCCTCATTGATTTCCATAGGAGCAAACAGAGTAGAATTAACAGTCCCCTCCTCCATAAGGATTTGGGGTTGATATGTGCAAAAAATGCTGTTTTCACCTGCCTGACTCCCTATATTCCAGTGTAAATCTTGTATCTTTGCATGCCCAATTCTCTTAAGCATTCTGGGCCATTTTACTGATTGTAGAACCCTCCAATTAGAGGTATCTATGCTTGCCCTGTCTTCATCTCCTAAGGAATGAGTGCAAAGCACTAATACCACCCTATAGAGATGATATACCTTACAGAACATAGATACTAAGCTCCTACCTGCAAAAAAGAAAACAGTGTTAGAAAAGATCTGCATCACCCTACTCTCCTCTATGCAGATTTGAGTATGATGATTCCCTAGATTAGCTCCTTGACCCTCCTGCATCTCTTTCTCTCCTCTTAATTCCCTGCTACTTTCACTCTGATATATGGACATTGCATCTTATCCTCATTCACTATTCTCCTCCTCTGTACATCTAGATCCCAGAAGTCATAGCACTCAATCATGCCATGATCAAGTGCAAAATTTGCCAAATGGTCTGCCAACTTGTTGCCTTCTCGGAAAATATGTGACAGTTTCATCCTGCACCCCTCCTGAAGCTTCATAATCTCTTCTACATATTCCACAATACACCAAGGTGGTTTCCATGTTCCCTCAATA
>NW_017674585.1:40263-43123 GCF_001879085.1 Nicotiana attenuata
CTTCTTCCAATGCTGCAAACTTATTTGATGTCTGCACCTGTTTACTGTTGGGAACTACTGACTTCTTCTGTTGTACTGGTACCATTTCTTGGCCACTTTTTATCACTCCCTCAGTCAGATTTTCTTTTGCTTTTCCTCTACTGTCCCTTACCTCTTTCCATTGAGTACTTGAATTTCCAACAACCTTTCCACTTGATAAGATCATTAACGGGGCTGATCCTCTACCTTGCTGATTATTAACTCCCTTTTCCACTGTTGTATTAACCTTATGTTCTGCAGTATTACTTACCATTAGTTCAGGATGTATCCTCCAGCATTCCATCATGTCATGTCCTTGCAACTTGCACTCCTTACAATACTTTGGAAGGTAGTCATACTTTATAGTTACCCATTCAGTTCTTACCTCTCCTGAATCCTCATTCACTATGTCCATTCTAACCTTCTTAGGGAGGTCAGCCAAAAGATCAACCAACACTTTCACACGAGCACAACTGGGCCTTGTTTTGTTCACAGTAGCCAAGTCAAGATGAAGTGGCTTACCAACTGCTGAAGCTAAAGAAAACAAGCATTCTTTCACAAAGTATGTTGGCAATAGATTAGGGAATGATATCCAAGCCATTACTTTAGGTGTCTCCTCTCCAACTTTAAATTTTGCATCATAAATAAGGGTTCTCAACTGATATTCATCACCACGCTTATCCTTAACATAATAAACGCCTTTTGATGAAAAATCAACAAAGTCTTGCCATAGTGTCAATCTAACCAATATGTGCCTATCTCTCAAATAGCCAATATTACATTCACCTTTAATACCACATTGCATGGGAACAATGCGACGAAGTTCATTAAGATCTGGCCATCCATATGAAAACTTGCATACAACTGCGTATTGTAATCCCTCGATCACGTTCATGCGATCAACTTCTGCTTCTGTAAAGCAAACTGTTGGTTGGCCTTGAAAGAAAGTGGCTCGCCTAAGTGCAATTGGTTCTACTGCTGTTGATCGATCTTGCATGGCAGCATTACTCAACGTGGGCTTAACTGCTTTAGCATAGTTCATAGTTTGTGGGTCGTTTGCGGTTGTTGAGGGCTGGGAATTTTTATTACTGGTTGTAGGAGGTTGAGAAGTATTGGGAGGGGGCTGACCAGCCGGAGTAACAGGCTGGCCGCCGGCCGGCGAGGCCATGGCAGTAGTGGTATGCTTTCTCTCTCTAAAAATCGCCCGCTTTCTAGAGAGAAGGCAGAGCAAAAATATGGGTTTTTTGGGTTTTTGGGCTTAGGGCTTTTTTTTTTTAGCAAATCCACTAGGCATGTGCCTAGGGCTAGTTTTATTAATAAAAGGAATAAAAGAGAACCACATAGGAAGAGTACAAATAAGGGGGACAATAGACCAGTAGTGTTGCCTATATGCCTAGGCTATATAATTACTCCTCTGCGCCTCACATTGCCCTTATGGCAGCCTCATGTAGAGGAGTCATGGGTTAGCTGCCGGCAAAGTCTCACGAGGGCATATAATCTCATAGCCATTTGGATATTTTTCCAAAGGCATTGGGCTGGAGCAACACAAACTGGGCTAAACCTTACCTTACTAATCCTATTGAGGCAAATAAAAAAGCCTCACCTATTAGCAAGCATGTAAATAGAAAGAACTAGCTAAAACTAAATATTCTATGATTATCACAGAGTTTATAACATACTCTGTGATGATATTACATAGAACTATACTAATGTGATGGTAAAATAAAAATATGTAGAAATAACAGTGATGGTCTTTCTTCTCTAGTGCTGTGTAATCTTCAACTTGTAGACTCTTGTCTTCTTCAGAGATACTTTTCAAAATGTCTTCAAAATTCATGCTTTTTTCTTTGAACGGTTGGACTTTGTGGATGTAGCTTGGATGGCCTGCTTTTGCTTAGCAACTCTCATAGGAAGTCTCCTTATGTTTGCATCTTGACTTATCCTGCCGTCCCAACTTTTGTCCCTTGTATGAGACTTTTTATTTTTTCCACTATGCATAGGTGATAAATCACCTTTTCTTGCTGCCTCTATTCTACACTGTTGTAATATTGCATCTTCCTCTCCTTCGTCATATAAGTCTCTCCCTACTTTCACAAATTGTGGGGCATTTTGGACGATTTCTAGTGTCACCAAGTTTTGTCCCTTTGTATTTGTCACCATTGCATTACTTTGATGTTGTTCAATTTTTTGCAGCTTATTCCTGCTCTTACTAACAGGACCAGTGCTACATGCAGTTGCATTTACAGTATTAAAGGCATTAGAACTCACCATTGCATCCAAAAGCTTTCTCTCCTCCTCTGAGATAACTGGGACAGTTTTAACAATTTGATTCTGTCGAGGTTGCACTGCTGTGACTTGTCGATCACCTTTAGAACTAGCAGCTGTACTAACAATTGTTATAGCTGCTGTTGTAGGAGTAATCGACTGTTGCTTCTGTCCTATTTCTGTTGCAGCATCTTGATTTAAGTTTCCTGTTGGAGAATTGGTAGTAGCTTCTGTAGTAACCAGTTTGGAGCATGTTGCTACGTCTTGAGGTGAGCTTCCAGTTGCAGCATTTGATTTAGCAACAGTTGTAGACTTCCTAGGAATGAAAGCAGGTGCATGACAATTCAAATTGGTCGTGTGAGTTGCTGAAGCTTTCCCATGCAGCTTTTGCTGGCCTAGAGCATCCAGGTCCTCTCCTGCACTATCATGTTCAAACTCTTGGTCACCTTCTTCAGAAGAAAAACCATCAACTCCATCACCCCAATCCTCTTCATCATCATACTCACGTTGTGATGCCATAGCTTAGAATTAATAAAAAAAAAAATAAAAAAATAAAAAAAAAAGGTAGGAGATGGCT
>NW_017674585.1:45895-47116 GCF_001879085.1 Nicotiana attenuata
AGTGCTTTGTAATCTTCAACTTGTAGACTCTTGTCTTCTTCAGCGATACTTTTCAAAATGTCTTCAAAATTCATGCTTTTTTCTTTGAACGGTTGGACTTTGTGGATGTAGCTTGGATGGCCTGCTTTTGCTTAGCAACTCTCATAGGAAGTCTCCTTATGTTTGCATCTTGACTTATCCTGCCGTCCCAACTTTTGTCCCTTGTATGAGATTTTTTATTTTTACCACTATGCATAGGTGATAAATCACCTTTTCTAGCTGCCTCTATTCTACACTGTTGTAATATTGCATCTTCCTCTCCTTCGTCATATAAGTCTCTCCCTACTTTCACAAATTGTGGGGCATTTTGGACGATGTCTAGTGTCACCAAGTTTTGTCCCTTTGTATTTGTCACCATTGCATTACTTTGATGTTGTTCAATTTTTTGCAGCTTATTCCTGCTCTTACTAACAGGACCAGTGCTACATGCAGTTGCATTTACAGTATTAAAGGCATTAGAACTCACCATTGCATCCAAAAGCTTTCTCTCCTCCTCTGAGATAACTGGGACAGTTTTAACAATTTGATTCTGTCCAGGTTGCACTGCTGTGACTTGTCGATCACCTTTAGGACTAGCAGCTGTAGTAAAATTTGTTATAGCTGCTGTTGTAGGAGTAATCGACTGTTGCCCAGATTTCTGTCCTACTCCTGTTGCAGCATCTTGATTTAACTTTCCTGTTGGAGAGTTGGTAGTAGCTTCTGTAGTAACCAGTTTGGAACATGTTGCTACGTCTTGAGGTGAGCTTCCAGTTGCAGCATTTGATTTAGCAACAGTTGTAGACTTCCTAGGAATGAAAGCAGGTGCATGACAATTCAAATTGGTCGTGTGAGTTGCTGAAGCTTTCCCATGCAGCTTTTGCTGGCCTAGAGCATCCAGGTCCTCTCCTGCACTATCATGTTCAAACTCTTGGTCACCTTCTTCAGAAGAAAAACCATCAACTCCATCACCCCAATCCTCTTCATCATCATACTCACGTTGGTGATGCCATAGCTTAGAATTAATAGCCATCTCCCTCACCTTTGAATGTATAATATCATTATTATTTCCAGTTGACAACATTAGCTGCCCAGATTCACCTTCGAAATCACCAAACGACTCCACTGATTGAGAAGGGACTTCAAAAACGGAAGTGTTTAGAGTGACTAATGGTTGTTTAACCAAAGTAGTGTTCCTCACCATTT
>NW_017674585.1:52317-63062 GCF_001879085.1 Nicotiana attenuata
GTTGCTTATGAGTGCTTTAATCGAGTTTGTACTCTCCCTCCCCTTGTAGATTGTTGTAATAGAAAGACCTAAATGTGTTTCATTTCTGTACCTCTTGTCCTTATTCCTTTCCTCGTCATTTTGCATCATCCAGTTAAAATCACTAACAATAATGATTTTACTGTTTGCAAACTGTACAAGTATAAGCCCCAAAAACTGTGCCTGTTTGTCCTTTCTTTCTGTCAGTATTGTCATGTGTGTACAACCTATAATCTTGTATGATATATTGCCATTGATGTTCTTTGCAACCACTCTATAGTCTAGATCTAATTTAACTCCGGTGGATTGAGTACGTAGTACTAATACCACCACCTGGAGCCACCTTAAACCGTAGATTATAGATATGATTGGTATGTCTGTTAGACTTATATGCCTATTATCCACTGTTTGTTGATTTTGTGTCTGCTGTTGTTGATGAGATGCACATTTTGTCCTTATGGTATTGTTTAGATGTAATTTAAGTCCATTGGAATGAATGCATAGCATTAATACCACCAACTGAACCTCAATTACACCATAAAACAATAACAAAGTCCACTTACCTGTATAACAACAAATTAATGGAGCTTTAATCTGGAACAAATATTCTCTGATCTTCATGTCCTCCTCCCAAAGGATTTGGACATTGCATGACACCATGTATGTATTTCCTTGAAATTTCCCATATGAACTGATTCCCTTTTTTACAGATGCATCATCCATCTGACTTCCTATGATTTGGAACTCCAATGTCTGCAATCTGTGTTTCTGTGTATTCTTCCTTCTTCTTTGTGTGTGACTAAGTGTTATCCTTTGTGAAAGACAACACTTCCCTGATTCTGCCACTCTCTCTTTGAATGCCTTTGGTACTATACTATATTCTATACTTAAGTCTGCCCAAATGGACTGAGTACTAAGTACTAATACCACCATCTTAGGTTTCATTAAAGTATAGAATATAGATAGTTTAACTGTACCTGCAAAAAAGAAAAACAGATTAGTAGTAAAAACTTCACTCATACTCTCCTCTATCCAGATTTGAGTATGAATGATGCAATAAGTGACTCCTGTTTCTACTTCTCCCCCTTCCTCCTTTTCTTCTGCTAACTTCTTGCAATTCTCACTCTCCTCTTTGTAAATATGAACATGGGGATTGCCACATAAATCCTCAGCTTTACTCCCCTCTCCTTCTTCCTTCAATCCCCCTATCTTCTTGCAACTCTTATTCTGAGATTTGGACATTGTAGTTTATCCTCATTAACAATCCTCCTGCTTTGACTATCTAGGCTCCAAAAATCATAACATTCATTATCTCCCCTATCTAGTGCATATTTAGCCAAATGATCTGCTAGCTTGTTACCTTCCCTGTATATGTGTGAAATTCTGATATTGCACCCCTCTTTTAATCTACTAATTTCCTCCAATTGTTCAACAATATTCCATGGTGGCTTCCACACTCCATCAATAACATTCTTTAGTAGCAAGGAGTCTGTTTGAAGCCATATATTGTTGTACTCCATGGCTCTACAGATTCTGAGTGCCTCAACTATTGCTACTGCTTCTGCTATTAGACCCCTCTGTTATTTCTTTTGCCAAAGCATACTTGACATCTCCCAAGTAATCTCTCAGAACTACACCTATAGCACTTCTCCCAGGGTTCCCTCTAGAAGCACCATCAGTGTTAGCTTTAATCCATCCCTCCATAGGCATTTCCCAGGTCACCTTTTCATACTTCAGTTTAGGAGTGTAGACTTCAAGCATATGTAATAAACTCTGCCACCTTTGAGGAATATTCAAACCTGGTTTCCTCAATTTTACCAAAGACTGCAATGTAGATGATACCTGGTATATAACCCTATTAACTGAAACTGTGTCACCATATTTCATTGAATTTCTCCTCTTCCATAATTCCCACACTATGCATGCTGGTAATGCTTGCATCACAGGCTTAATCCTAGGAATGACTGGAACAGTCCAACACTTTGTAATGGCTTGATGTAAGGACAGTCCTTCTACTGCAATGCCTGCCCTCATTAGGAAGTATTTCCACACCACCCTTGCAGCATTAGATGTGAAGAAGACATGCCCTAAAGTTTCCTCTTTAGGTTCAGCACAACACCAACACTTAGAGGGCATTAGGTATCCAATTCTTCTCATAAAATCATCTAATGGGAGCTTTGCTTTCCACACCTTCCACATAAAGAAAGAGATCTTGAAGGGGAGCCCTTTCACCCATATCTTTTTATAAGCTTCTCTAGGATTATCTCTTCTTCTTATATATTCCCAGGCTGATTTTACTGAAAATTGCCCCTTAGATTCCAACATCCAATATGGAATGTCCAGCACCATATCTTCTGTAGGAGGTCTAATATTCTGTACAATATGTTGTGCCAAGTCAGGTGGTAATAATTGATATAACTTCACCACATTCCACCTGCTATCATGGCATACTTCACTCACATTCTGAATCTCCTCATCAATTGCAAAACCAGGGGGAACTTGAAAGTACAGAGCCCCCAACTCTGTCCAGTTGTCAAACCAGAACTGTGCAGATCCCATCTTCAGTTTCCAGAGGATTTGGTGTTCAATTAAATCTCTACATTCCAACATTTTTCTCCACACATGTGATCCATCCCTCCATGGAACAATGGTTGCATTTAACTTCTTACAATATTTTTGGCACATAAAAGAACTCCATAAACTAGGCTTAGTTCTGAAGTTCCACCATAATTTACAGAACAGAGCCTTTGAAACATCATGTAAAGATCTAAATCCTATGCCTCCTTCCTCATAAGGCATACAAAGTGTATTCCATGAGGCCCAATGCCTAGTATTTCCACCCACATTACTGCACCAAAAAAATCTTGCAAAGATCTTATGAATTTTATTAATCACATTACTTGGTGGATTTACTGCAGACAGCAAATGCATTGGCATGCTGTGCAGTACATTTGATATCAAAACAGCTCTTCCTCCAACAGATAATAACTTGCCCTTCCATGACTGTAATTTATCCATGATTTTAGAGATTAATCCCTGATAGTACTCCAGTTTCCTTCTAGCATAAAAGATTGGACAGCCTAAATATGTGAATGGGAACTCTTGCTTGTGTATTCCTGTTATTCTTTCTACCTTACTTACCACATCATCATCTGTCAAATGATGCATATAAATGGCTGATTTACTCTTATTAACCAACTGCCCAGAAGCATTTTCATAGGCATTAAGGACCTCCATCACCAACCTTAAAGATGTTTCATCAGATGAGCAGAAAATTATAGTATCATCAGCATATGATAGGTGATTTATTTTTGGACTCCATTTTGGTAGACCAAAGCCACAAAAATATAGATTAGAGTGCAGTGAATTCAGACCTCTAGACAATGCTTCAGCAGCAAGAATGAACAGGGTTGGTGACAATGGATCACCCTGTTTAACCCCCCTAGAAGACTTGAAAAAACCATGTGGTTGACCATTAATCAATATAGAGTACCAGTTGTTCCCTACCAAATCAAAAATCATACCAATGAAGGCTTCTGAAAATCCCATCTTCCTTAGTGTTTTTGTAAGAAACAGCCATGATAGCCTATCATAGGCTTTTGCCATATCCAATTTAATCACCACATTTGGACCAGCTTTTGTTCTAAGTCTAATATCTGTAATGATCTCCTGGGTTAATAGTACATTCTCTACAATGCTCCTTCCTTTCACAAAACCTGCCTGTTCTTGTGAGATTAAGCTAGGAAGCATTTCAACCAATCTTTCATGAATGACTCTGGAAAATATCTTATTTACAAAATTGCTTAGACTGATTGGTCTCATGTCTCCAAAAGTAACTACTTCTTTCTTCTTTGGTAATAGCACCAAATTTGTATGAGTAATACTCTTTGGAAGCTGCTGACCACAGAAAAATGACTTTACCATGTTGACCACATCATCTTCAATAATCTCCCAGCATGAGTGATAGAAAGCACCAGTAAAACCATCTGGACCTCCTGCTGAATCCCCATTCAATCCCATTACTGCCTGCTTCACTTCCTCTCTTGTAGGCAATGCTATTAACCTCTCATTCTGCTCTCCATCTATCAGAGTAGGGACATGATTCAGAATATCAAATGTAGAAGGGACTACACTCTCAGTGAACTGATCTTTATAGAACTTTACTGCTTCCTCTGCTATTAATTCATCTTCTTCAATCCAATTACCAAGGCTGTCTTGGATTCTTGATAACTTCAATCTTTTCCTTCTCCCATTGACCTGTGCATGAAAAAATTTGGTGTTTCTATCCCCCTCCTTAAACCATGTCATGCCTGATTTTTGTCTCCAGAAATCTTCCTCCAAAGCAAGATATTTGATCATTTCAGCTTGAACACATTGTAATCTCTGCCTGTTCATCACTGTTGGATTTAATTCAAATTGTCTTTCATGCACCAGGACTACTTCTTCTAGGCTTGCAATTCTTTGAAAAATATCCCCATATGTAGCTTTACTCCATGTTGACAGTGCTTTCTTTAATTTCTTCAATTTGTAGTTGAAGATAACAAAGGGACTAGCACTGAAATCTGCTGACCAATTTTCTTTAACCACCTCTTTGAATGATTCATGTTTAACCCAGAAATTAAGAAATCTAAAAGGTTTTTTAATAGGAGAGGTTTCAATATCACATTTTAATAACATTGGTCTATGGTCAGATCCTNTTGCTGATGGTGTAAAATCAATGCATGTTCTTCCCCCTTCTTTAGAGTCTTTATCTGCACCTGTTCCAATGGAACAGTGACTTCAGCTGCCTCTGTTTGCTATTTGGACTGCAATTTTTCTTTAAACTCTATGGTGTTATTTTGCTGGTCATCCAAAATTAAAATCTGTACTGCATCAGCCCCTGTTCCTCCTGGATCCACTGTATCACTACCTCTTCCTTCCCCTGCTTTTCCAGAAGTAGGTAGTTGTTCCTTCATGCCTTTTGTATCCTTTATTTCTGTTGCCCCATTTTTTTCCTTTGGTTGTATGATATCATCTTTGCTGGTAGTTGTATTAATGGGCTTGTCATTTATGCTTTGTTCTTCTTCCTCTTTGTCTTCATACATAGGTTCCTCATCATGTTGTGCACCTATTGATACTTCATCTTCATCAGAATCAATCTCTCTTTGTTCTGACCATAATTTACCCCCACTCCACTGAATTTTTTCATTCAACTTTTGATGTAAATTCTCTTTTGTCTGGATTTCTGGCTTGTTAGATAGGTCCCTATCTACCAAAGTATCCTGTGATGGAATGTCCTGACAAGATGTGTTAATTCCTACAAGGTTATCCACTTCATTGCCCTGAAAAGCTCTTTGTACCCATTGAGCTGTGGATTCCTTGTTCTCAAGTTTTCCATTACCTTTTCTGTTTGCTACACCTCCTCCATTAGTTGATCCAATACCAGCTGAATTCATGTTAAAATCTAGTGCTGCTGGATTCAATGCTCCTGCTGCATTACCTTTATTCTGTAACTATTGTTGTACTGTGTCTTATTTCTCTGTAACTGGACTTTTAGGATTTGTTTGAGCTGCTGCTCCTGTAGCTGCCTGACTATCTTTATCAAACTGCTTTTTTCCTGCATTGTCATTGGCCCTAGCTTGCTTTCCTCTTTTAGCAGAAGAGGATAGATCTACATGACTAATTTCCTGTACCTCCTCAATGATTGCCAATTCTTTACCCTGCACATCCCCTGATCCTGCTTCTTCCAATGCTGCAAACTTATTTGATGTCTGCACCTGTTTACTGTTGGGAACTACTGACTTCTTCTGTTGTACTGGTACCATTTCTTGGCCACTTTTAAACACTCCCTCAGTCAGATTTTCTTTTGGTTTTCCTCTACTGTCCCTTACCTCTTTCCATTGAGTACTTGAATTTCCAACAACCTTTCCACTTGATAAGATCATTAACGGGGCTGATCCTCTACCTTGCTGATTATTAACTCCCTTTTCCACTGTTGTATTAACCTTATGTTCTGCAGTATTACTTACCATTAGTTCAGGATGTATCCTCCAGCATTCCACCATGTCATGTCCTTGCAACTTGCACTCCTTACAATACTTTGGAAGGTAGTCATACTTTATAGTTACCCATTCAGTTCTTACCTCTCCTGAAGCCTCATTCACTATGTCCATTCTAACCTTCTTAGGAAGGTCAGCCAAAAGATCAACCAACACTTTCACACGAGCACAACTGGGCCTTGTTTTGTTCACAGTAGCCAAGTCAAGATGAAGTGGCTTACCAACTGCAGAAGCTAAAGAAAACAAGCATTCTTTCACAAAGTATGTTGGCAATAGATTAGGGAGTGATATCCAAGCCATTACTTTAGGTGTCTCCTCTCCAACTTTAAATTTTGCATCATAAATAAGGGTTCTCAACTGATATTCATCACCACGCTTATCCTTAACATAATAAACGCCTTTTGATGACAACAAAGTCTTGCCATAGTGTCAATCTAACCAATATGTGCCTATCTCTTAAGTAGCCAATATTACATTCACCTTTAATACCACATTGCATGGGAACAATGCGACGAAGTTCATTAAGATCTGGCCATCCATATGAAAACTTGCATACAACTGCGTATTGTAATCCCTCGATCACGTTCATGCGATCAACTTCTGCTTCTGTAAAGCAAACTGTTGGTTGGCCTTGAAAGAAAGTGGCTCGCCTAAGTGCAATTGGTTCTACTACTGTTGATCGATCTTGCATGGCAGCATTAGTCGACGTGGGCTTAACTGCTTTAGCATAGTTCATAGTTTGTGGGTCGTTTGCGGTTGTTGAGGGCTGGGAATTTTTATTACTGGTTGTAGGAGGTTGGGAAGTATTGGGAGGGGGCTGACCAGCCGGAGTAACAGGCTGGCCGCCGACCGGCGAGGCCATAGCAGCAGTGCGTATGCTTTCTCTCTCTAAAAATCACCCGCTTTCTAGAGAGAAGGCAGAGGAAAAAGTTTAATTTTAGGGTTTTTTTTTAAGCAATCCACTAGGCATAGCCTAGGGCTAGTTTTTATTTATAAATAAAACAAACAAGCACAGTGTCATGAAATCCTAACGGATGTACGAAAAGGAAATAAAATTCTACATAGAACCTATTATCAAAATTGAGCATTATACTCAAAATTGATATCACATAAATCTAATAAGCATTGCATAAAACTAGCCCAATGAAAATCTCCTGAAAAGCCCAAATAGCCATTGTCCACTGTTGACTTTGCAGAAACAGCCACTGTCCAATGTAAAATCTCCTGATTTGCGCAAATAACCACGATTGCACCTCCAGCCCCATAATTGCTGAAATAACCATAGCCTCCCGATTTCCTCCTCTGATTTACACAAGCAGCCTCCAGCTCCAGCATTGCCGAAATAGCCATAGCCACCAGTTTTCCGCCTCTGATTTGCATAACCACCCTTGTCTTTGAATCAGTAGCCACAATCCGCAAATTATTGAATTTATTAAATAGCCACATATGTGTAAACATATAGTGGCTATTCATATAAATCCATGATACAATAACTTCAAACCAGCCCAATTTTCTTATCCAGTCTAACCAAATAACGCTGCAGTCCAATCCAGCCCAGAAACAATGAGATCCAGCCAGCCTAGTTACACCAATAGCCTTCCAATTGCACATAGAGCCATAATTAAATTGCTGATATAACCACATATATTGGCTATACAATATAACCCATATATAGTGGATATTAACTAAGCCCATGAGTACTGTCCTTGTAAACCAGCCCAAACAAACGACCTTCTGCTCATTGAAACAGCCCAAAAGCCCAACTATCCTCTTGTTAACTTCAGCCCAGATGTATAACTTTGTGCACTTAAAGCCACCCTTTGCCTGCTTGCAATTGCATAAATAGCCAGTTTTCCTTACAACCTTACTAACATGCAGAGACAACCCCTTTGTTACTCGTATCTTTACCCAACACGTGCCTCTATACCTCCAACACCTGTACATCATATTCAATACACCCCCCCATTTCCTATACCGACAATCCCCACTATCCACAAAATATTCCCAAATCATTTTATCTCTCCAGAACCTCCTCTCCTCCCTCTGAAGCTCACCTAGGTTACATCGAATCTCTTTCTCTTTCTTTTGTATTCTCACATTTTTGCTCCTCTCAAGTGTACTAACATCTTTTCTTCTTTGGATTTTCATGTATCTGCCTGCATCTGTACGCCTGACTGCTGCTACTGTGACTTGTCGATTTCTCCGCCTGGCTGCTGGTGCTGCTGTATCTAGCTGATAGTATACTCCTTCTGGTACGCCATTGATTATCAGACCCCTCTGATGAACAATGAATAAGCTGCATCTGTAATATTTGTTCGAATCTGTACCTTTCCTTCCTTTGTGACTTGTATTTAGGCCCTTCCATGTCTGTAGAAAAGTATTACTTTCCTTTTTCTTAGTTATTTCCTTACATGTATGCATCAAACAGTAAGTTTTACTGTCAGTCACACATTTAACTGAAAGGCCCCAAATCTGTGCTTGTATGTTCTTTATTTCTGCTTTTAATGGTTTCCTTTTTGTTACTTTGCAATATGATCTTCTATCCTCTCGGTTTTGTGTTGTGAATCTGTTTATGACCTTATTATAATCTAGGTTTAAGTTAACCCCGGTGGGTTGAGTACATAGTACTAATACCACCACCTGAAGTCTCCTTAGACCATAGATTATAAATGTGTCACACCACATGCATAGTTGTATTCCTGTCAGCATGATGTATATATCAATATCTTCATAATTGTTGCTGTATTTCCTCTGCTTTTGTTGTTGTGATGCTTTTGAATTTGTGCTATATTCTAGATATAATTTTAGACCATTGGAATGAATGACTAGCATTGATACCACCAATTGACCCTCCATTATATCATAGAATAATAGGAAATTCCATATCCTGGCAAAACAACTAGCTCTTGTGTTGTAGCTCTTGTACTCTGTTAAAGTTTCCTTAGAATTACTCTCCTTGGTCTTAATTACTAAGAAAGAGTTATTCATTGGAGCATTAACAGTCCCCTCCTCCCTAAGGGCTTGGGGATGATATGTGCAGAGAATGATGTTTTCCCCTGCCTGATTCTCTAGATCCCAAATTAGGGTTTAGGTTTGAGTTTAGGTTTTTTTTTTTTTTTTTTTAAAAAAAAAAGAAATATTACATAAATCCTATTATCAAATTTGAGTATAGTGCTCAAACTTGATAGTACATATTGCCTCCTAAAATTTATTAAAATCAAGCTACAAAGTAAAATAATACTAGTCCATGTAATTATACTTCCAAAAAGCCCAAGATCCAAATCATCAAGCCCATGAAATATTGTCCAATTTTGATCTTCAACTCTGGAACCAAACACGCCTTTGACTTGCACAAATAGCCTCTCCCAATCTGGCCGAATACTGCTACTGATTTGCACATATAACCTCCATCTTGCACCAGAAGCCAAATTAATCAAATTATTGAATTTAACAAATAGCCACATATATGTAAACCATATACAATAGCTATTTATATAATCCAATAATGACACCTTCCCAAACCAGCCCATATATTCATCTGATGGATCAATAAAACCAGCCCAAATGATAGCCAACTTACACTGATAGCCACAGCCCAGCCAGTTGCATTTACACGAATAGCCAAATTCCCTTTCCACCTTAAGAAATTGCAGAAATGGCCCCTGATTAGCCTTTCTCTTCACCCAACACGTGGACCTGGATACAATCGATACACCCCGACCTTTCATTACACACCGACAGTCCCCACTACCCATTACATATCCCCAAGACCTTTCCTCTCTCCTCAGACTCCTCAACTCCACCTGACGCTCCTCTAGGTAATGTCGCCTCTCTCCCTCTTTCATTTGATTTCTATCCTCTTCATTTCTGCTCAAATCTACTGTTTTAACTTTATTTCTGCTATGTATCTTCATGAATCCACTGGAGTCTGGATGCCTCATCTGATTGGAGTGATTTTAGCCCTCTTGATTCTTCCTCCTAGCAACTGCATCTACTGTGAAAGCATCTCCTTCTGATACACCATTGACCAGTACATCCCCTTGTTGAACAAGTAGAAGAATACAATCGATTCTCTCCTGAAGCTCACCTAGGTAATATCGACTCCCTCTCTCTTTCTTTTGTGCTTTTTCTTCTTCTTCTTGCTCCAATCGAATATACTAACTCCATTTCTTCTTTGATTATTCATGCATGTACCTGACACCGTATTCCTCGTGTTGTGGACGTGATTTTGAAGCTCACAGATCATCTGACCAGCTGCTGCAACTGCTGTAAATGCCCTAAAGCACACACCTTCTGGTACCAATACATCCCCTTGCTGACCACCAAAGTACATTACTGTGGAACCTGTGATCGATTTTGTAACCTTCTTTTCTTTGTAGCTTGTATTTAGACCACTCCAAGTATGTAGTCCAATGTTGTTTTCCTTTTTCTTAGCTATTTCCTTACACATATGCATCTTGCAGTAAGATTTACTGTCAGTCACACGTGTAATTAAAAAGCCCCATTCCTGTGCTTGTTTGCTCTTTATGTATGCTATCCCTGCTTTCATTTTTGGTATATTGCAGTATGATATTTCTTCCTTCTGTGTTGTAGACCTGTTTGTGACCCTATTATAAGCTAGATTTAAGTTGTCCCCGATGTAATGAGTACATAGTACTAATACCACCATCTGAGGATTCCTTAAACCAT
>NW_017674585.1:63536-68123 GCF_001879085.1 Nicotiana attenuata
ATGCCCAATGTCTGCTATTACCACCAACAGAACTACTCCAAAAGAATTGAGCAAAAATCTTGTGTAGTGTATTAATGACATTATTAGGTGGATTTACAGCAGACAAGAGATGTATGGGCATTGTTTGTAACACATTAGAGATTAGAATTGCTCTCCCTCCAATTGACAATAATTTACCCTTCCAACTTTGTAATTTATCCAACACCTTTGTAATCATAGTCTGATAGTATTCCATCTTCCTCCTTGCATAGAATATAGGACATCCCAAATAGGTAAGGGGGAACTCCTGCCTCCCAATTCCTGTGATCAGTTCAACTTTTCTAAATACCTCCTCCTCTACTAAGTGATGCATGTATATTGCTGACTTTCCTTTGTTAATCAGTTGTCCAGAAGCTTTCTCATAAGCATGTAATATCTCCATCACCAGTCTTAATGATGTTGCATCAGATGAACAGAATATGATAGTATCATCAGCATAAGACAGATGATTTATTTTAGGACTCCATTTAGGCATTCCAAACCCACAGAAATATAGATTTGAATGTAAAGAATTCAAGCCTCTAGACAAAGCTTCTGCAGCCAGAATGAAAAGTGTTGGTGATAAAGGATCACCTTGCTTAACACCCCTAGTTGATCTAAAGAAACCTTTTGGTTGGCCATTCACAAGAATTGAATACCAATTGTTCCCAACTAGATCAAAAATCAGCCCTATAAAAGCTTCAGCAAAACCCATCTTCCTAAGTACTTTGGTAAGGAAAAGCCATGATAGTCTATCATAAGCTTTTGCCATATCAAGCTTAATCACAACATTTGGGCCTGCTTTAGTTCTCAGCCTGATATCAGTAATGATTTCCTGAGTCAGCAACACATTTTCCACTATACTTCTTCCCTTAACAAAACCTGACTGTTCTTCAGATATTAAATTTGGTAAAAAATCAACCATTCTATCATGAATAATTCTGGAGAAGATCTTGTTGACAAAATTGCTTAAGCTAATAGGCCTCATGTCAGCAAAGGTCTTCACTTCTTTCTTCTTTGGCAATAGGACTAGGTTGGTGTGTGTCACACTTTTAGGCAATTGTTGACCACAAAAGAAAGCTTTTACCATATCTACCAGATCATCTGCAATTATATCCCAACAAGATTGGTAAAATTCTCCTGTGTATCCATCAGGACCCCCAGCTGAATCACCACTTAGCCCCATTACTGCTTTCTTTACTTCTTCTTTAGTTGGTAGAGCCATTAGTTTTTCATTCTGCTCCCTGTCTACCATATTAGGTACATGATTGAGTATGTCAAAATTAGTAGGAACTGCATCTTCAGTGAACTGATTTAGGTAGAATTTCACAGCTTCTTCTGCAATAAGATTCTCCTCCTCTATCCAATTTCCATCACTGTTTTGAATTCTTGTCAATCTCAACCTTTTCCTCCTTCCATTAACTTGAGCATGGAAGAATTTAGTGTTCCTGTCTCCATCTTTAAACCACATCATGCCAGCTTTTTGCCTCCAGAATTCCTCTTCTAAAGCAAGATACCTGATCATATCTGCTTGAACTTGCTGAAGCCTCTGTCTGTTCATCTGGCTTGGATTTAATTCAAACTGCCTCTCATGGACCAACACTACTTCCTCCAAACTTGCAATCTTTTGGAATATATCACCATAAGTAGCTCTACTCCAGGTTGATAGTGCCTTCTTAAGCTTTTTTAACTTATAGTTAAATAAGATAAAAGGACTAGCACTGAAATCAGCAGACCAATTTTCCTTTACCACCTCCTTGAAAGTGTGATGTTTAGTCCAGAAATTAAGAAATCTAAATGACTTCTTAATAGGAGAGGATTCAATATCATATTTCAACAACATAGGGCTGTGATCAGATCCTGTTTTGGACAAATGAGTCACCTGTAAACCTGGAAAAGTTTGTTGGAACTCCATATTACCCAAGCATCTGTCTAGCCTTTTAAAAATGCAATCTTCCTCTGATCTTCCATTCCACCATGTATAGATACTCCCCTTAAATCCCAAGTCTGTCAGATTACAAGTATTAATGCAATGTCTAAAATCATCCACCTCATTAATATGCACAGGTAATCCTCCAAACTTCTCTTCTTCATCCCAAATCACATTAAAATCACCCCCAACTAACCATGGGACTGTCATATCTCTAGCCATAGCATACAATGAGTCCCATAGTTCAATTCTCTCTATTGCATCACATTTTGCATATACCAAAGTAAGGATTAATTCCACATGTGTTTCTGTGTGGAATAACCTCAAAGTCAATTGTTGCACCATGTCATATAAAATTGTGACTTCAAAAACCTCATCTATGAGGGCCCAGATCTTGTTTGAAACATTCACCACTGCTTGTGCAAGCCCAATTCTGCTCCTGTATCTCTCTAGCTTATTTGCTTGTTGCATAGGTTCCAAGATACCTATAAATTCAAAATGATGCTTTTTATGCATTGTAATTAGTCTTTCAAAAGCCTGTTTAGTGTTAACAGACCTTACATTCCAAATGATGGCATCCATTATAAATTTTGATTTTTAGACAAAGTTCTCCTTGTTTGTACACCTCCTGTTGGGGCAGTTGATGTCTCCTTAGTTTGCTTCCTTCTGCCCTTAGCTGCAGATTTTACTTGATCAATTTGTCTAGGAGACAAATCACCTTGCCTAGCTATGTTTAAGAAGTTCTGGGCAGTTGACTCTTCCTCCATGTCTGCTGTCTGATCTTCCTGAGCACCTATCATCTTTTCTTTAGCTGCATCCATCCTTTTAGAACCTTGACTGATAGATACAATTGCAGTATCATTTTGATTGTTCCCCACCTGCATATCATTAATGTCCTCTGGGCTTCTAATTGAGTCATGCTTTTTACTGTGAGTAGCAATTTCTGCATCTCTTTTCAATATTATATCATTTAATTGTTCAGTCCCCCCAGGATCAATTATATTATTATCTGCTGCTCCCACCACATCTGACTCTTCATTATTGAAACAATTCCCTGCTGTTCTATCCTGCTGATGTCCTACTGTTACATTTTGCTTGGCTTCTTTTGTAGTCTGTTCATTATTGTTATTGTGTTGTTCTTTGGCTTCCCTTTCCTCATTGATTGCAATCTCATTCTCTGCACTTCCTGTATCCTTTTGGTTGTTATTCACACTTGGATCTTCATCTTCTTTAGTGTCCCCTCCATTTTCCTCATCACTTTGCATTGCATCTGGAATTAATCCTTCCTCTGTATCTTCTTCCACCTGATTTGCCCATAATTTACCTCCAGTCCACTTTATTTTTTCATTGCTTTGGAAAATTTGAAAATCTGTATCCTCAATCTGCTTCTCCTGGTTATGTCTTGCCAAGTCTGCCTCTACCATAGTGTCCTGAGATGGGACCTCTTGCACAGAGGTATTAACTGCCACTTCATTGCCTTTAAAAGCCCTTTGAACCCATGCTGCAGTAGATTCCATCCTTTTCTGATCTGCACTGACTTTATTTGTAGTCACAATCATTTCCTTCTGCCTATTAATACCTGCTTGGTTTACACTACCAGCTTGCATGACTGTTGTGTTATTTTTCCCATCAATTCCTTTCTTTATCCCAGGAGAATTAGGAATATATGCTGGTGCAGTAGGATTTAAAAATCCTGATTCCTTTGTCACAGGTACAACATTCAAAGTCTCCACCAATGCTAACTGATTATTAGTATTATCCTCCCCTTCTTCTACCCCCAAAATAGCAAACTGATTAGTGGTATGCACCTGGGCCTTATTCTTGTCAACAGGAACAATCTCCTTCCCCTGCTGATCATTACTTTCCACCTGCTTTGCTGCTCCTCCCTTTTGTTTGTCAACTGATGTTCTATTCTCTACCACATCTGCTGCCTGCTTATCCTTGCCCTGTATTCTCCTATCTCTAACCTCCTTCCATTGAGCACCTTGATTCCCCACAATCTTGCCACTTGATAGGATCATCAAAGGTGCCTCATCTTTATTCTTTCCCTTAGTTACAGTATCCTTTTTGGCATTGTCCCTCTGCTGTTGTTCCTTTCTGTTACTCAACAAATCAGGATTTAATCTCCAACACTCAAACATATCATGACCTTGTAGCTTGCACTCTTTGCAATATTTAGGAAGGTAATCATAATTTATGTTTACCCACTCAGTTCTCATCTCCCCAGAATCCTCATTCACAATATCCATACGTACCTTCTTAGGAAGATCAGCCATTAAATCCACCAAAACTTTCACACGAGCACAACTAGGCCTAGTTTTATTAACAGTAGCTTGATCAAGATGAATAGGTTTACCAACTGCAGAAGCTAGTGAAAATAGACACTCTTTAACAAAATATGTTGGCAATAAATTCGGGAAAGAAATCCATGCCATAACCTTTGGTGTCTCCTCATCTACTTTAAACTTAGAATCATATATCAAGGTTCTTAACTGGTATTCATCTCCATATTTGTCTTTGACATAATGTACTCCCTTGGATGAAAATTCAATAAAGTCCTGCCATAATGTTAAACGAACTAGCACATGCCTGTCACGTAAGAAACCAATCTGCACTCGCCTTTAATCCCGCATTGAATA
>NW_017674585.1:71116-71867 GCF_001879085.1 Nicotiana attenuata
TCTCTACGAGAATGAGTGCAAAAGCACTAATACCACCTACTAGAGATGAAATACCTGACAGAACATAGATACTAAGCTCTAACCTGCAAAAAAGAAACAATGTTAGAAAAGATCTGCATCACCATACTCTCCTCTATGCAGATTTGAGTATGATGATTCCCTAGATTAGCTCCTTGACCCTCCTGCATCTCTTTCTCTCCTCTTAATTCCCTGCTACTTTCACTCTGATATATGGACATTGCATCTTATCCTCATTCACTATTCTCCTCCCCTGTACATCTAGATCCCAGAAGTCATAGCACTCAATCATGCCATGATCAAGTGCAAAATTTGACAAATGGTCTGCCAACTTGTTCCCTTCTCTGAAAATATGTGACAGTTTCATCCTGCACCCCTCCTGAAGCTTCATAATCTCTTCTACATATTCCACAATACACCAAGGTGGTTTCCATGTTCCCTCAATAGTATTCTTTATCAGCATAGAATCTGTCTGCATCCATATGTGAGAATAATTAAGAGTCCTGCATATTCTCAATGCCTCTAAGATTGCTACAGCTTCTGCTTCATTGTTAGATCCTTCAGTAATCTCCCTTCCCAATGCATATTTCACATCACCTGATGCATCCCTTAGACAAAAACCAATAGAGCTTCTTCCAGGATTCCCTCTTGATGCCCCATCTGTGTTGACTTTTATCCAGCCCTCCATAGGAAACTCCCATAGTACTTTCTCATATTTAAGCCTTGGAGTATA
>NW_017674585.1:74790-79607 GCF_001879085.1 Nicotiana attenuata
TGCCTAAAATCATCAATCTCATTTAGATGAACAGGGAGCCCACCAAACTTTTCCTCCTCATCCCATATAACATTGAAATCCCCTCCCACAAGCCAAGGAGAAGTCATATCAGTAGCCATTGCATAAAGAGAATCCCATAGTTCTATCCTCTCTATTGCATCACATTTAGCATATACTAGAGTAAGTATAAGCTCTATATGAGTTTCTGTATGAAACAGTTTCAGGGTCAACTGTTGAGTCATGTTGTACAGAATTGTCACCTCATACACTTCATCTATGAATGCCCATATTTTATTAGATACATTAACCACAGCCTGAGCCAAACCAATTCTTGCCCTGTATCTCTCTATTTTGTTTGACTGTTGCATAGGTTCCAATATTCCAATGAATTCAAAATGATGCTGCCTGTGCATTAAGATCAGTCTTTCAAAAGCTTGCATTGTATTCACTGATCTGACATTCCAAATTATTGCCTCCATTACTGATTTTGATTTTTAGATAAAGTCCTCCTGGTTTGTACACCTACTGCTGGAACAGTTGATGTTTCTTTTGCCTGTTTCTTTCTACCTTTATTTGCAGATTTAGCTTGCTCAATATACCTAGGTGAAAGATCCCCTTGTTTTGCTATATTTATAAAGTTCTGAGCAGTTGACTCCTCATCCATATCTCTGCCATTATGTTCTGCAATTTGCACTTGTTCCTGTATCTTCTTAGTCTCTTGAACAACAACATTATTAGTACCTTTTGGAACAAGGACTGCTGTGTCAACACCCTGCAAATTGGTCTTCTGAACATGTGTAAGAGCCATTGGATCTATGCCTCCAGTTAACTCCTGCATCTGCTTCTTTTTGCTCACTTCTGTTGCTTCCCCTTCTTTAGCATCTATCACCTTTGAACCCTGCTGGGATTGTTTTATAACCTGATCCTTGTTTGTCTTAGGGACTGGAGTGGAATCTGTTGTTGCACTAGAGAGACCAATAGGGTTTGTTCCCCTTGGATCAATGTTGCCATCCACTTCTTTAGTTGCCACAGTCTCCACAATATTCAATACACCTTGACCTTCAGAAGTTGATTTACCTTTGGCATTTCCATTTACACTTTGTTCTTCCTCAGCTACTCCTCCAGTTTCCTCCTCACTGTGCATTACATCAGGAATGACTCCTTCTTCTGCATCTTCTTCAACTTGTTCAGACCACAGTTTGCCCCCCTTCCATTTTGCTTTTTCACTATTTTTAAACATTTCAAAGTCTGCATCATCTATGTTCTCATTATCATTTTCCTTTGTAAGTGCCAAATCAACTCTTGTATCCTGTGAAGGTATATCCTGAACTGATGTGTTTGTTGCCACAATGTTGCCAATAAAGGCCCTTTGTACCCATGCTGCAGTAGATTCTTGTACCTGATTTTCATAAATTTCCATTTCCCTACTCTTTGCTCTCTCATCTTCCTTTGAGGTGTTCATCTTTGCTGCTGTAACAGTAGTAGTTGGTATATTACCTATGTTCTTCTTTCCTCCATTCTTGCCCCTGTCAGTCCCAGGATTAGTAGGTTTAAACACTGTTGCTGCAGGATTTAGAATGCCTCCACCCTTTGCATTGGGCATTAAACTTTGAGTTCCCTGGTCCTCCACCAAAGCCAATTGATTATTGGCATTATCTTCATTATTTTCCACCTCTAAGACTTCAAACATGTTGTTGGTCTGCACCTGCTGTAGATCTCCAGCATTTTGTTTTTCAACAGGTACTATTTCCTTACCAATTGTTGTTGTTCCTCCACTCTGCTTGTCTTTACCTTGAGCCCTTCTGTCTCTAACCTCTTTCCACTGTGCACCTACATTGCCAACAACCTTTCCACTTGTAAGAATCATTAATGGAGCATTATTCTTACTTGTTTCCTTGTTTGCTTGTACACCACTATCTGCAACAGACTGCTTCTCCACTTTCCTATTATTTAGAAGTTCAGGATGCACCCTCCAACATTCCATTAAGTCATGGCCTTGTAGCTTACAATCCTTGCAATATTTAGATAAATAATCATACTTAATATTCACCCATTCAGTTCTTATATCTCCCGTATTCTCATTGACAATATCCATCCTAACCTTTTTAGGGAGATCAGCTAATAAATCAACTAGCACCTTCACACGTGCACAGCTAGGTCTAGTTTTGTTCATAGTAGCTTGATCAAGGTGTTGTGGTATTCCAACAGCTGAAGCCAATGAAAATAGGCACTCTTTAACGAAAAAGGTAGGCAACAGATTTGGGAATGAAATCCATGCCATTACTTTAGGGGTCTCCTCTCCAACTTTGAAGTTAGAATCATATATCAAAGTACGCAATTGATATTCCTCCCCATGTTTGTCCTTAACATAATAAACACCTTTAGAAGAAAAATTAACATAATCCTCCCATAATGTGAACCTCACCAGTATATGTCTATCCCTTAAGTACCCAATGTTGCATTCACCCTTGATTCCACATGGCATTGGAATAATACGTCGCAATTCATTGATTTCAGGCCATCCATACGAGAATTTACATACAACTGCATACTTTAAACCTTCTATAATATTCATACGCTCGACCTCTGATTCAGTAAAGCAAACTAAAGGTTGGCCTTGATGTAAAGTAGCTCGTCTAAGCGCAATAGGTTCCACTACTGCTGCTCGCTCATCCATGGCAGTGTTATTCGAAGAATTTTTCACTGCTTTGGCATAATTCATTGGGACTGTTTTATCGCTAGGCACATTATAGGGCGTTGAATTATTGTTTGTTGTAATAGGGGGTTGGGTAGAGGGCGTAGGGAGCTGACCAGCCGGAAAACCAGGCTGGCCGCCGGCCAGATTGGCCATGGCAGATGATCTCAGCTTTCTCTCTCTAGATCGATTTCTAGAGAGAAGGCAGAGAAAATTCGCACGGGATGTAGTGTTGGGTTTATTCCTCCATACTTTTTTTTTTTTTAAAGCAATCCACTAGGCATAGCCTAGGGCTAGTTTTTATTTATAAATAAAACAAACAAGCACAATGTCATGAAATCCTAACGGATGTACGAAAATGAAATAAAATTCTACATAAGACCTATTATCAAAATTGAGCATTATACTCAAAATTGATATCACAAAAATTCTACTCAAAATTGCCTCAAAAATAGTCCAAGAAAAAGCCCAAATATGTACTCCATTGCAGTCCGCAGCATCTGTCCCAAAATGACCACTGTTGAAATTGCAGAAATAGCCACTATCCACTGTTGAATGTGCGGCCAGCCCAGCAATTTCATGTGATTTGCGCAAATAACCTCGAAATTTCACCTCCATCCCCAACATTACCAAAATAGCCATAACCTCCAGCCTTCCACCTCTGATTTGCACAAACAGCCTCGCGTTTGAATTATTAAATCCCATCCGCAAATTATTGAGATTAATAAATAGCCATATATGTGTAAACATATAATGGCTATTTATATAACTCAGTAATATGCAGAAAACCCAGCCCAAACACCTTAACAGATCTGTCCTAACTAGCACACATAGCCACCACCTTGCATCACCGACCACATTGATCAAAATATTGAATTTAACAAATAGCCATATATATGTAAAACATATACAATGGCTATTTATGTAGTCCAACAATGACTCCTTCCCAAACCAGCCTAACTGTCCATCTGCTAGCCCAATACATGCAGCCCAAATGACAATCATATTATATTGGTAGCCACTGTCCACCCAAATACATTTACATGAGTAGCCAAATCCCCTCTCCACCCTACTAAATTGCACAATTAACCTCTGACACGTGTACCTGTATATCGATACACCCCAACATTTGTTTACATACCGACAATCCCCATTACTACCCATTACACATTTCCAGAACATTTCCTCTCTCCACCTACTCCTCTGCTCCACCTGAAACTTATCTTGGTAATGTCGCCCTTCTCTCTCTTTCATTTGGGTAATATCTTCTTCATTTCTGCTCCAATCGACTATTCTAATTTCATTGACCATTACATCTCTTTGTAGAAACAGAGATATAAAAGTATCGATTCTCTCCTGAAGCTCCACTAGGTAATAGCCACTCTCTTTCTCTTTCTTTGTTACTTTTTCGTCTTCTTCCTTGTTCCAATCGATTGTACTAACTCCATTTCTTCTTTGACTCTTCTTGCATGTGCCTGGATCCATATATCTCGTGTACTGAGAGTACATTTGAAGCTCATGAGTCATCTGTACAGCTGCTACAACTGATGTGAAAGCCCTAAAGTACACACCCTCTGGTACCAATTCATCACCTTGCTGAACAAGGAAAGCTTTGGTTGGATTTGTAAAATTCTTTTCTTTGTAACTTGCTTGTAGACCATTCTATGTATTATTTTCCTTTTTCTTAGCTATTTCATTACACGTATGCATCATCCAGTAATGATTACTGTCCGTCAGACATGTAACTGAAAAGCCCCAATTCTGTGCTTGTTTGTTCTTTATGTATGCTATTCTTGCTTTATTTTTTGATATCTTGCTGTATGCTCCTCTGATTTCTTGTTTCTGTGTTGTAAACCTGTTTGTGATTCTATTATAAGCTAGATTTAAGCTGTCCCCGATGGACTGAGTACATAGTACTAATACCACCATCTGAGTAAACCTTAAACCATAGATTATAAATAAAATCACTACCTCTGAATGCCATCTCTCTGATTCTGATACCATTAATGTACTTATATCTGCAGTGCATTTGTTGATTTTCCTCTGCTTTTGTTGTTGTGATGCTTTTGAATTCAAAACTGTACTATATTCTAGGTTGTAATTTTAGACCTTTGGAATGAAT
>NW_017674585.1:79841-91843 GCF_001879085.1 Nicotiana attenuata
ATCTCCTGGTTCTGATTCTTCCCCAATTTCTTTTTCTTCTTTTACTTCCTTGCAACCTTTACTCTCAAAACAGGACATTGCATCTTATCTTCATTCACCAACCTCCTACCCTGAGGATCCAGATCCCAAAAACTATGACATTCCATGTCCCCCACATCCAATGCATGATTTGCTAAATGATCTGCTAAATAATTACCTTCCCTGAAAGTATGAGATATTCTGAGTGTAAATTCTCCTTTCAATCTCACAATCTCATCTATCTGATCATAAATACACCAGGGAGGCTTCCATGAGCCTTCTATTATATTTTTCAAGAGCATTGAGTCAGTCTGCAACCATATCTGCCTCAAGTTCATAGATCTACACATTCTCAAAGCCTCCAGGATTGCTGATGCCTCAGCTTCATTATTTGTTCCCTCTTTGATCTCCTTCCCTTGTGCATATACTAGATCCCCTACTTCATCTCTTAGGCAGAAACCTATAGAGCTTCTCCCAGGGTTTCCTCTGCATGCTCCATCTGTGTTAACCTTTATCCATCCATCATCTGGCAATTCCCATAGTACCTTCTCATACTTAAGCTTTGGAGTGTACTGTTCAAGCATCTGTAGTAAATTTGACCAGTTGTGAGGGACCTGCAAACCTGGCTTCCTTAGTTGTACCAAATTCTGCAATGTTGATGAGATTTGGTATATTACCCTATTTACTGACACAGCAGTCCCATACTTCAGTGAATTTCTTCTCTTCCATAGCTCCCAGACAATACAAGCTGGTAATGCTTGCATTATTGGCTTCACTCTGTCTATAACTGGAGCCATCCAGCATTTTGTAATGGCCTGTTGTAAAGATATGCCTTCCACAGCAATTCCTGCTCTCCTTAGAAAATAACTCCATACTATTTTAGCTGCATTGGATGTGTAGAATAAATGAACCAGTGATTCCTCCTTAGGATCAGCACAACACCAACATTTAGATGGCATGAAATATCCTATCCTTCTCATAAAATCATCTAAAGGAAGTTTTGCTTTCCACACCTTTCACATGAAAAAGGAAATCATAAAAGGCAAACCTTTTACCCAAAACTTCTTATAAGCAATTCTTGGGTTATTTCTTCTTCTCAAATACTCCCAGGCAGACTTAACTGAGAAGTTGCCTTTTGTTTCAAGCATCCAGAAAGGTTTGTCCAATTCATTGTTTTCCCTGGGGGGCTTAATGTTTTGAACTATATGCTGTGCCAGATCTGCTGGTAAAACACCATGAATTCTCTCCACATTCCATCTTCCATCTTGTGTCAATTCATTAACATTCTGAATATCTTCATCTATAGCAAAATTTGGGGGAAGTTGAAAATATAATGCTCCCAATTCAGTCCAATTATCATACCAAAATAAAGCTGACCCCATCCTTAGCTTCCAGAAAATTTGATGCTCAATCAAATCCCTGCATTCCAACATCTTCCTCCACACATGTGAACCTTCCCTCCATGGTACAATTACTGCATTGAGTTTCTTACAATATTTCTGACTCATAAATGAACTCCACAAACTAGGTTTTGTCCTAAAATTCCACCACAATTTACAAAACAAAGCCTTTGAAACATCATGTGGAGATCTGAAGCCTATACCTCCTTCCTCATAAGGCATACAAAGGTTAGATCATGAAGCCCAATGTCTAGAACTTCCCCCCACATTACTGCTCCAAAAGAATCTTGCAAAAATTTTATGTAGCCTATTGATGACATAGCTTGGGGGGTTCACTGCTGACAAGAGGTGAACAAGCATACTCTGAAGCACATTTGAAATTAGTACAGCTCTGCCACCCACTGAAAGAATTTTGCCTTTCCATGATTGTAGTTTATCCATTACCTTAGTGATCAAGCCTTCATAGTAATCCATTCTCCTTCTTGCATAAAAGATTGGACATCCTAAATAAGTGAAAGGAAACTCTTGCTTTCCTATACCTGTGATACTTTCCACCTTACTAACCACTGTAGAATCTGTTAAATGATGCATGTATATGGCAGACTTTGCTTTATTAACCAACTGTCCAGAAGCTGCCTCATATACATGCAAAATTTCCATAACAAGCCTCAAGGAAGTATCATCAGATGAAGAGAAAATTATAGTATCATCAGCATAGGATAAATGATTTATTTTAGGGCTCCACTTTGGTAATCCAAATCCACAAAAGTATAAGTTAGAGTGTAATGAATTCAGACCTCTTGATAAAGCTTCTGCAGCTAGGATGAATACAGTAGATGATAAAGGATCCCCTTGTTTAACTCCCCTAGATGACTTGAAAAAACCTTTTGGTTGACCATTAATCAGTATAGAATACCAATAATTACCAATAAGATCAAAGATCATACCAATGAATGCTTCAGAAAATCCCAGTTGCCTCAGCATTTTTGTTAGGAAAAGCCATGATAGCCTATCATATGCCTTTGCCATATCAAGCTTAATAACAACATTTGGACCTGCCTTAGTCCTAAGCCTTATATCAGTGATGATTTCTTGAGTTAGAAGAACATTCTCAACTATACTTCTTCCTTTCACAAAACCTGCCTGCTCCTCTGAAACTTAAATAGTTAACATTTCCACCAGTCTCTCATGTATTACTCTGGAGAAAATCTTGTTCACAAAATTGCTGAGACTAATAGGTCTCATATCTGCAAAGGTCTGCACCTCTATCTTTTTTGGTAACAGTACCAAATTAGTGTGAGTCACACTCTTAGGGAGTTGTTGTCCACAGAAGAAAGATTTCACCATATTAACCACATCATCTTCTATTATATCCCAGCATTTATGATAAAAGGCCCCTGTGAAACCATCAGGGCCACCTGCAGATTCCCCATTCAGTCCCATAACAGCTTTCTTTACTTCCTGTGCAGTAGGTAGTGCCATCAGCCCCTCATTCTGTTCTGAAGTAACCATAGTAGGAACATAATTAAGAATACTAAAATCAGTAGGCATTAAACTTTCTGAAAACTGCTCCTTATAAAAGTTTATTGCCTCTTCTGCAATTTGCTCCTCCTCTTCTATCCAGTTACCCCTACTATTTTGGATCCTTGTAAGTTTCAATCTCTTCCTTCTTCCTTTAACTTGAGCATGGAAAAATTTAGAATTTCTGTCACCATCCTTAAACCACATCATGCCAGCTTTCTGCCTCCAAAACTCCTCCTCCAATGCAAGATACTTGATCATTTCAGCTTGAACCTTATGCAGTCTTTGTCTGTTCATCTGAGTAGGATTGATCTCAAATTGCCTTTCATGAACCAAAACTAGCTCCTCTAAACTTGCAATCTTCTGGAAGACATCACCATAGGTAGCTCTACTCCAAACTGATAGTGCCTTTTTGAGTTTTTTCAATTTAAAATTGAAAAGTACAAAAGGATTAGCACTAAAATCTGCATTCCAGTTCTCTTTCACCACATCTAGGAAAGATTCATGCTTTGTCCAAAAATTAAGAAATCTGAAAGATTTCTTAATGGGAGGGGATTCAATATCACATTTAAGTAGCAATGGGGAATGATCAGATCCTGTTTTTGATAAGTGAGTCACCTGCAAACCAGGAAATGAGTGCTGTAATTCAATGTTACCCAGACATCTATCTAATCTTTTAAAGATGCAATCCTCATCTGATCTTCCATTCCACCAGGTGTAAATACTTCCTTTAAAGCCCAAATCTGACAGGTTGCAGGTATTAATACAATGCCTAAAATCATCAACTTCATTAATATGCACAGGTAAACCACCAAACTTCTCCTCCTCATCCCAAATCACATTAAAATCTCCTCCAACAAGCCATGGAGTTGTCATATCACTTGCCATAGCATATAGAGAATCCCATAATTCAATTATCTCTATCGCATCACATTTGGCATATACCAGGGTAAGTATTAACTCCACTTGAGATTCAGTGTGAAACAGTTTCAAAGTCAACTGCTGAGTCATGTTGTATAAAATTGTCACTTCAAACACCTCATCTATGAGAGCCCATATTTTATTGGAAATATTGACCACTGCCTGTGCCAGCCCAATTCTCCTTCTATACCTTTCAATAGTTCCTGCTTGCTGCATAGGCTCTAGAATACCTATGAATTCAAACAGATGTTGTTTATGCATTGTAATTAATCTTTCAAAGGCCTGCTTAGTGTTAACAGACCTCACATTCCAAATAATGGCATCCATTATTGATTTTGAGTTTTGGACAAAGTTCTCCTTGTTTGTACACCTCCTGTCTGGACAGTTGATGTCTCCTTACTTTGCTTCTTTCTACCCTTAGCTGCAGATTTGACTTGCTCTATTTGTCTAGGTGATAAATCCCCTTGCCTAGCTATATTTAAAAAATTCTGTGCAGTGGATTCCTCATCCATATCAGTGCCTGTATCACCATCCCTTGCACCTATCTTTTTTTCTTTATCTGTAGCTACCATAGTAGTAGCCTGAAAGTTAGGAATTATTGCATGGTCAACATGTTTTTTATTCACCTGGACCACTACAGGAACTGAAAGAACAGTAAGCTCCTTATTCATCTTCTTGTTGTCCCCTTCTGCTTTCTCACCTATTATTGTAACCTCATTGTCTTTTCTCTCCTCTATTTTTTGGTGTGTTCCCCCTGGATCTGTGATATTGATATTCACTTCCTTGGCTGATTCCACCTCTGCATTTTCATCACCATGTAGAATAATCGTTTCCTCCTGTTCCTTTGAGCCAACTGTTTTGCCTCCTTCTTGCTGTTTTGTTCCTTCAACTTCCTGTCTATTTGTCTCTGCTGCATTTTGTACATTGACCTTGTTGCTTTGTTCCCCATTGTCAATTTGTTGATGCTTGTTTTCCACTTGTTCATTGGTAATTTTTTGACCATCTGAGGATCCTACACCCTTAGCCTTGCCATTCACACTTTGATCTCCCTCCTCCAATGCATCTCCACCAACCTCCTCATCACTGTGCATGACATCTGGAATTGTCCCCTCTTCTGCATCCTCTTCAGTTTGATTAGCCCATAATTTGCCTCCATTCCACTTAACTTTTTCATTGTTTTTGAAAATTTCAAAATCTGTGTCCACTATGTTTTCCTCATGATTATTCTTTGCAAGATCAGCCTCTACCATAGTGTCCTGAGATGGTATCTCCTGAATTGAAGTATTCATTGCAACATTATTAATCTTGAAGGCTCTATTTACCCATGCTGCAGTAGTTTCCATTTCATTGGGATCATTATGACTTTTGTCTTTGTTTTTTGTTGCATCAGCTTCCTTTTGTTTGTTGATTCCTGCTGGATTTGCACTAGTAGCTGACATTACATTTGTCTTCTTTTTTCTACCATTGTTTCCTCTGCCATTACCAGGAGAACTGGGCATGAAAATTGGAGCTGCTGGATTTAAAGTACCAGTTTCTTTAGCTATAGGCACTGCATATTGATTCGACTGAGTCTCCACCAATGCCAACTGATTATTAGTATTATCCTCTCCTTCTTCTACCCCCAAAATAGCAAACTTATTAGTGGTATGCACCTGGACATTCTTCTTATCAACAGGAACAATCTCCTTCCCATGATGAACATTAATTTCCACCTGCTTTGGTACTCCTCCCTTTTGTCTTATCACTGTTAAAATTGCTTGTTATTCTCTACCCTATCTGCTGCTGCTATCCTTGCCTTGCATTCCTATCTCTAACCGTCCCTCCAGTTGATCACCTTGATTCCCAACAATAGCTTGCGCACTTTGATAGGATCATCAAAGGTGCCTCATCTTTATTCTTTCCCTTAGTTCAGTACCTTTTGCATTGTCTTCTGTGTTGTTTCCTTTTATTACTCAACAGTTCAGGATGTAATCTCCAACACTCAAACATATCATGACCTTGAAGCTTGCACTCCTTGCAATATTTAGGAGGTAATCATAATTTATGTTTACCCACTCGTTCTTACTCCCCAGATCCTCATTCACAATATCCATACGTACTTCTTAGGAGATCAGCATAAATCCAACCAAACTTTCACCGAGCACAACTAGGCCTAGTTTTTATTAACAGTAGCTTGATCAAGATGATAGGTTTCCAACTCAGAGGTAGGTGAAATAAACACTCTTTAACAAAATATGTTGGCAATAATTTGGGAAAGAAATCCATGCCTACAGGCTATAATCCGTTTGGTGTCTCCTCATCTACTTTAAACTTTAGAATCAATATTCAAGGTTCTAACTGGTATTCATCTCCAAATTTGTCTTTGACATAATGAACTCCCTTGGATGAAAATTCAATAAAGTCCTGCCATAATGTTAAACGAACTAACACATGCCTATCACGTAAGAAAATCCAATTTGCATTCACCCTTTAATCCACATTGAATAGGAAAATTCGACGTATTCATTAATTTCAGGCCATCCGTAAGAAAATTTACATACAACAGCGTATTGTAACCTTCATTATTCACTTACGATGCGTTCCACTTCAGATTCAGTAAAACAAACCAAATGGTTGTCCTTTGTGTAATGATAGCTCGCCTAATGCAAATTGGTTTCAATACTGTTGCTCGTCATCCATAGCAGTGCTGTCGACATTTTTCACTGCTTTCGCATAGTTCATTGTAGGTGCTTTGTTCGCTAGGCAAATATAGGGCGAATTATTGTGTGTAGGGGGCGGTATGTGTATGAGGTGGGTGGAGGAGGCTGGCAGCCGGAAAGATGGCTGGCCGCCGGCCAATGGCCATGGCATGCGATCGGCATTGATTTCTCTCTCTAGCCTAAAAAAAATCGCCAACCTTCTCTAGACAACGCAGCGGGTTTTTTGGGGGTTTTTTTTTTTTTAAGCAATCCATAGGCATAGCCTAGGGCTAGTTTTTATTTATAAATAAAACAAACAAGCACAGTGTCATGAAATCCTAACGGATGTACGAAAAGGAAATAAAATTCTACATAGAACCTATTATCAAAATTGAGCAGTATACTCAAAATTGATATCACAAAAATTCTACTCAAAATTGCCTCAAAAATAGTCCAAGAAAAAGTCCAATTTTGGACACAATTGTAGTCCGCAGCTTTTGGCCAAATATGACCACTGTTGAATTTGCAGAAACAGCCACTGTCTAGTACGGTCAGCCCTGTAGTTAAATGTGATTTGCAAAAATAGCCTCGAAATTTCACCTCCAGCTCCAGCATTGCCGAAATAGCCATAGCCTCCATTTTTCCGCTTCTGATTTGCATGACCAGCCTCACCTTCGATTCAGTAGCCACATTCCTCAAATTATTGAGTTTATTAAATAGCCACATATGTGTAAACATATATTGGCTATTCAAACAACTCCATGATACAATAACTCCAACCCAGCCCAATTTTCTAATCCAATCTATCCACATAACAGTGCAGTCCAAAAACCAGGCCAAATAACCAACCTTTTGCTCATTAACCAGCCCAACCGTGTCACTTGTACTTACATGTGGGCTCACCAATAAGCCCAGACCATCGATATTTCCCATTTGGATATATAACCACCATCCAGCCCAATTTTTAACACCCTGTAATTGCAAACATAGCCTCCTGTCCATCAGCTTTGCACTGGACGCGTGTATTCCACTATCTGCCTCTTTATTACACATATATTCCCATATGTATGTATTTGTCCCTTCATTTCCAAGTGCAGCCGACATAGGTAATATCGACCTCCTCTCTCCTCCTTCTCTCTACTGTGTTGTTCATTTTCGTTAAAATCCAATGGTCTAACCTCTTTTCTTGCCTGAATGTTCTTGTATGTTCCTGGATCCTTGTGCATCGCGTTGGAGAGGTTATGATGGACTTCCAAAATCTCTTGCTTAGCTGCAGCTGTTCTGAAATGCCAAACTTCAGAGTCACCGTCGACCACGCCCTGCTGTACCCTATTGGAGTTGCTTATGAGTGCTTTAATCGAGTTTGTACTCTCCCTCCCCTTGTAGATTGTTGTAATAGAAAGACCTAAATGTGTTTCATTTCTGTACCTCTTGTCCTTATTCCTTTCGTCGTCATTTTGCATCATCCAGTTAAAATCACTAACAATAATGATTTTACTGTCTGCAAACTGTACAAGTATAAGCCCCAAAAACTGTGCATGTTTGTCCTTTCTTTCTGTCAGTATTGTCATGTTTGTACAACCTATAATCTTGTATGATATATTGCCATTGATGTTCTCTGCAACCACTCTATAGTCTAGATCTAATTTAACTCCGGTGGATTGAGTACGTAGTACTAATACCACCACCTGGAGCCACCTTAAACCATAGATTGTAGATATGATTGATATGTCTGTTAGACTTATATGCCTATTATACACTGTTTGTTGATTTTGTGTCTGCTGTTGTTGATGATATGCACATTTTGTCCTAATGGTATTGTTTAGATGTAATTTAAGTCCATTGGAATGAATGCATAGCATTAATACCACCAAGTGAACCTCAATTACACCATAAAACAATAACAAAGTCCACTTACCTGTATAACAACAGATTAATGGAGCTTTAATCTGTAACAAACATTCTCTGATCTTCATGTCCTCCTCCCAAAGGATTTGGACATTGCATGACACCATGTATGTATTTCCTTGAAATTTCCCATATGAACTGATTCCCTTTTTCACAGATGCATCATCCATTTGACTTCCTATGATTTGGAACTCCAATGTCTGCAATCTGTGTTTCTGTGTATTCTTCCTTCTTCTTTGTGTGTGACTAAGTGTTATCCTTTGTGAAAGACAACACTTCCCTGATTCTGCCACTCTCTCTTTGAATGCCTTTAGTACTATACTATATTCTATACTTAAATCTACCCAAATGGACTGAGTACTAAGTACTAATACCACCATCTTAGGTTTCATTAAAGTATAGAATATAGATAGTTTAACTGTACCTGCAAAAAAGAAAAACAGATTAGTAATAAAAACTTCACTCATACTCTCCTCTATCCAGATTTGAGTATGAATGATGCAATAAGTGACTCCTGTTTCTACTTCTCCCCCTTCCTCCTTTTCTTCTGCTAACTTCTTGCAATTCTCACTCTCCTCTTTGTAAATATGAACATGGTGATTGCCACATAACTCCTCAGCTTTACTCCCCTCTCCTTCTTCCTTCAATCCCCCTATCTTCTTGCAACTCTTATTCTGAGATTTGGACATTGTAGTTTATCCTCATTAACAATCCTCCTGCTTTGACTATCTAGGCTCCAAAAATCATAACATTCATTATCTCCCCTATCTAGTGCATATTTAGCCAAATGATCTGCTAGCTTGTTACCTTCCCTGTATATGTGTGAAATTCTGATATTGCACCCCTCTTTTAATCTACTAATTTCCTCCATATGTTCAACAATATTCCATGGTGGCTTCCACACTCCATCAATAACATTCTTTAGTAGCAAGGAGTCTGTTTGAAGCCATATATTGTTGTACTCCATGGCTCTGCAGATTCTGAGTGCCTCAACTATTGCTACTGCTTCTGCTTCATTATTAGACCCCTCTGTTATTTCTTTTGCCAAAGCATACTTGACATCTCCCAAGTAATCTCTCAGAACTACACCTATAGCACTTCTCCCAGGATTCCCTCTAGAAGCACCATCAGTGTTAGCTTTAATCCATCCCTCCATAGGCATTTCCCAGGTCACCTTTTCATACTTCAGTTTAGGAGTGTAGATTTCAAGCATATGTAATAAACTCTGCCACCATTGAGGAATATGCAAACCTGGTTTTCTCAATTTTACCAAAGACTGCAATGTAGATGATACCTGGTATATAACCCTATTAACAGAAACTGTGTCACCATATTTCATTGAATTTCTCCTCTTCCATAATTCCTACACTATGCATGCTGGTAATGCTTGCATCACAGGCTTAATCCTAGGAATGACTGGAACAGTCCAACACTTTGTAATGGCTTGATGTAAGGACAGTCCTTCTACTGCAATGCCTGCCCTCATTAGGAAGTATTTCCACACCACCCTTGCAGCATTAGATGTGAAGAAGACATGCCCTAAAGTTTCCTCTTTAGGTTCAGCACAACACCAACACTTAGAGGGCATTAGGTATCCAATTCTTCTCATAAAATCATCTAATAGGAGCTTTGCTTTCCACACCTTCCACATAAAGAAAGAGATCTTGAAAGGGAGCCCTTTCACCCATATCTTTTTATAAGCTTCTCTAGGATTATCTCTCCTTCTTATATATTCCCAGGCTGATTTTACTGAAAGTTGACCCTTAGACTCCAACATCCAATATGGAATGTCCAGCACCATATCTTCTGTAGGAGGTCTAATATTCTGTACAATATGTTGTGCCAAGTCAGGTGGTAGTAATTGATATAACTTCACCACATTCCACCTGCTATCATGGCATACTTCACTCACATTCTGAATGTCCTCATCAATTGCAAAACCAGGGGGAACTTGAAAGTACAGAGCCCCCAACTCTGTCCAGTTGTCAAACCAAAACTGTGCAGATCCCATCTTCAGTTTCCAGAGGATTTGGTGTTCAATTAAATCTCTACATTCCAACATTTTTCTCCACACATGTGATCCATCCCTCCATGGAACAATGGTTGCATTTAACTTCTTACAATATTTTTGGCACATAAAAGAACTCCATAAACTAGGCTTAGTTCTGAAGTTCCACCATAATTTACAGAAAAGAGCCTTTGAAACATCATGTAAAGATCTAAATCCTATGCCTCCTTCCTCATAAGGCAGAAAAAGTGTATTCCATGAGGCCCAATGCCTAGTATTTCCACCCACATTACTGCACCAAAAAAATCTTGCAAAGATCTTATGAATTTTATTAATCACATTACTTGGTGGATTTACTGCAGACAGCAGATGCATTGGCATGCTGTGCAGTACATTTGATATCAAAACAGCTCTTCCTCCAACAGATAATAGCTTGCCCTTCCATGACTGTAATTTATCCATGATTTTAGAGATCAATCCCTGATAGTACTCCATTTTCCTTCTAGCATAAAAGATTGGACAGCCTAAATAGGTGAATGGGAACTCTTGCTTGTGTATACCTGTTATTCTTTCTACCTTACTTACCACATCATCATCTGTCAAATGATGCATATAAATGGCTGATTTACTCTTATTAACCAACTGCCCAGAAGCATTTTCATAGGCATTAAGGACCTCCATCACCAACCTTAGAGATGTTTCATCAGATGAGCAAAAAATTATAGTATCATCAGCATAGGATAGGTGGTTTATTTTTGGACTCCATTTGGGTAAACCAAAGCCACAAAAATATAGATTAGAGTGCAGTGAATTCAGACCTCTAGACAATGCTTCAGCAGCAAGAATGAACAGGGTTGGTGACAATGGATCACCCTGTTTAACCCCCCTAGAAGACTTGAAAAAACCATGTGGTTGACCATTAATCAATATAGAGTACCAGTTGTTCCCTACCAAATCAAAAATCATACCAATGAAGGCTTCTGAAAATCCCATCTTCCTTAGTGTTTTTGTAAGAAACAGCCATGATAGCCTATCATAGGCTTTTGCCATATCCAATTTAATCACCACATTTGGACCAGCTTTTGTTCTAAGTCTAATATCTGTAATGATCTCCTGGGTTAATAGTACATTCTCTACAATGCTCCTTCCTTTCACAAAACCTGACTGTTCTTGTGAAATTAAGCTAGGAAGCATTTCAACCAATCTTTCATGAATGACTCTGGAAAATATCTTATTTACAAAATTGCTTAGACTGATTGGTCTCATGTCTGCAAAAGTAACTACTTCTTTCTTCTTTGGTAGTAGCACCAAATTTGTATGAGTAATACTCTTTGGAAGCTGCTGACCACAGAAGAATGATTTTACCATGTTGACCACATCATCTTCAATAATCTCCCAGCATGAGTGATAGAAAGCACCAGTAAAACCATCTGGACCTCCTGCTGAATCCCCATTCAATCCCATTACTGCCTGCTTCACTTCCTCTCTTGTAGGCAATGCTATTAACCTCTCATTCTGCTCTCCATCTATCAGAGTAGGGACATGATT
>NW_017674586.1:0-87417 GCF_001879085.1 Nicotiana attenuata
CTCTAATTAAAATGATGTTGATGGTGATGAATTGACTTTCCTATAGTAGGAAAATATTCCTACGATAAGTATATCAAAGTGGGAATTGAAATTGAAAGAACAAAAGAATCCCAAAAATGTAGAACCTAGTTAAATGAAGGATGCAACATATTTTTATGGAGGATGCTTCCTGGTAATGAGATAATATTATTATGGTAACCTAGAGCATTTATAGTAATAATCTTTAATTAACAAAAAAGAGAATATTAAGGGACTAATTATGGATAGGACTAATTATGGATATGTTTCAAAATTAGATTCCTTTTTTATAGGTAGTTTGCCGTATTTTAGGGTATATGTTTTATATATTTATTATATTTATGTTGTAGAATATGTTATTATTTTAATTATTGTAAATTCTGGAATTTTTTATGAATTCATACATAAACATGAAAATTTCCCAAAAAAAAACTCATATTGTGAGTGTTTTATAAGCTCACAACCTTCTACATAGTCTCGTTATTTTGCCTTAATCGACAAAAGTTAATGTATGTTACTATATTAAAGGTGCAAGCTGAAAATACCCTTTCTTATTAATTATTTTCGATCAAACTATAAAATAATTCAAAAAACTAATTATCAATTTATAACCTATATGATCTTAAAATCACATACTCCACATTGATTACAACAACGAATTAAGCACTTATATATGCAACTCCTGAAAATATTTTAATAATAGAAATAGCAAAATAAAATAAGTAAAAATGAAAAGTTGTCATTTCGGATCAATCGATCAACTTCAAACCTCATTCAAGAGGAGGTAAGGAAGAAGATTAAAAGAGAAACAACATAAAAGATAAAATTTGGTCTGGAAAAGAACATGACTATAAGAGCATAGGTGAGAAATCAATGTGCAAAGCAATCCGGCAATATAAACAAAAATTTAAAATGGGGTTATATATTAAAATTTTCAATCAGCGATCATCAAAATCTTCTTCGGTTTTACACCTCAAAAGAAATCAAAGTTTCAAAAGAGCTACACCTCAAAATTAGTAGAGAATCGACCTTTAGCTTATTAATATAATAAATAAACAAAAGAAATAAACTGAGAGAATTGAAGAATACTTTTTGTATATTTCTTATTATTTGAAGTTCTGTACATGTTCATATTTATACAAGAGTAAGGGAGTCTAGTCTATTACAAACTCTAGGATAACTACATTTAGATAATCTTTAATTACATGTTGTATAAGGACTGTATATCTGATGTATATGTGATGTATTTACATGCTTCTAGGAGTGTAGGCTTTGAGGACTCTTGTGGTGTATAGCAGCAGCAGCAGCAGCAGCCCACAGCGTGTGGCCCAAATAGAGGAAGGCCCAAAGAGCTGAAGCCTATTCGATGGTCTCTGATGAACTTAAGCCTTCCTCTTCATGAATGTACAGACAAACGAAGAGTGACCAAAGCTGCTCCAACTTGTTCGAATCAATCTGGAGGAGAACAAGTAGTTGTTTCATATTTTCCTTTATCCTCATCAATATATTTGGCCCCTGTACCAGCTATACCAACACCCCCCCTCAAGTTGGAGGGGGATGAAAGTACCCCCAACTTGCACAATAAATCACGATGAGTAGGACCTGGGAGTGATTTGGTAAAGAGATTGGCAAGCTGAGAAGAAGATCGAACAAAGGATAATGAAATCAAACCTGCAAGGAATTGTTGTCGGACAAAATGACAGTCAATTTTGACATGCTTGGTTCGTTCGTGGAAGACCGGGTTCTTTGCGATGTGAATCGCAGCTTGGCTATCGGAATGAAGAGGTACTGGTAACGAGATGGGTACAGAGAGATCATCGAATAGACGGACTAACCAAGTAAGTTCAGCGACTACGCGCCGCATAGAGCGATACTCTGCTTCGGCAGAGCTAAGAGAGATGGAGGTTTGTTTTTTTGATTTCCAAGAGATGGGAGAAGAACCAAGAGAGATGTAAAACCCACTGACTGATTTTCTCGAGTCTGGACAAGTCCCCCGATCAGAATCGCAGAAAGCTAGGAGCTGAAATGAAGAAGAAGAAGAAGAAGAAGAAGAAGAAGAAGAAGAAGAAGAAGACATGAAAAGCCCAAGACCTGGGTCCTTTAAGAGATAACGAAGGACTCGAAGTCCTGCAGCTAGATGTGGTTTCCTCGGGTCCTGCATATATTGACTGAGATGCTGGACGGTGAAAGACAAATCGGGTCGAGTGTGTGTGAGATAATTCAATTTGCCAAGGAGATGACGATATATAGTAGGATCAGGTAAAGGCTCTCCAGAATCAGCGAGCAACTGGGCAGTTAGGTCCAGAGGAGAGGAGACAGGTGAAGAATTAAAAACATCAAATTCCTGAAGAAGATCCAAGGTGAATTTCCTCTGAGAAAGAATCAGACCCTGTGGTTCACGAACTACTTCCATGCCGAGGAAGAAATGTAAGTTGCCAAGATCCTTAATTTTAAATTCCTGATTGAGGAAAGCTTTTAAAGCATGTAACTCTTCTTTGTTGTTTCCTGTTACTAAGATGTCGTCCACATATACTGCCACAATAGATATAGAAGATTCTGTCTTTTTGAAAAATAAGGAATAATCGTTTAGAGAATGAGTGAACCCTTTGAAATTAAGAGCACTGGTGAGTCTTGCATACCATTGTCTCGAAGCCTGACAAAGTCCATAGAGAGATTTCCTTAATTTACAGACATGATTAGGAGAGGGAGGCAAAATACCAGGTGGAAACTTCATGTACACTTCCTCATTTAGGTCGCCATGTAAAAAGGCATTATTGACATCTAATTGGTAGAGTCCCCATCCTTTCTTTACTGCTGTAGCTAGAATGCATCGAATGGTGGTCATTTTGACTACGGGGGAAAAGGTTTCATTGTAATCTATTCCCTCTTTCTGAATATCACCTCTGATCACCAACCTTGCTTTCAGTCTTTCTATACTACCATCAGATAATTGTTTAACTTTGTAAACCCATTTGCATGGTAAAGCCTTCCTTCCTGCTGGTAATGTTACCACATCCCATGTTTTATTTAGCTCAAGTGCTTCAATTTCCTTGTCCATGGCAGCCTGCCAGCCAGGGTGATGTGCTGCCTGTGTATAATTAATAGGTTCTTGGATATTTGACAAGGTGTTGAGCATATGGTGATTAGAGCAAGATAATGCATTAAAAGAGAGAGACTCGGGTGTGACCGGGGCTGGAAAACAAGAGCTACTTACATCTGTGAGTTGGATGGCGTTACAAATATAGTCTTTGAGGTAGGTTGGTGCAATATGAGGTCTAGAAGATATCCTGATAAGGGTGTCCATCATAGGCTCAGATCCTGGGGATGAAAATAGGGGAATAGAGGGATTGGAATGTGAACTAGAAATAGGAGAAGGATGTGGAGATGAAACTGAACCTTGAACAGGCATTCTACTAGGTGAAGGAACAGTAGTGATAGAAGGATTAGGAGGATTGTTTTGGGTAACTTAAGGGGATACTGAGATAGGGAAGTCAGGTATATGGCTACCTGGAGTAGGAGAAGAAGCAACAGGCAGGGGTAGTTCGTCATGACAATCAGATTTCAAAGAAGCATAAGGAAAGAATTCTTCATGGAAAATGACATTTCTAGAAACAAAGGTCTTAAAACTTTGAAGATTAAGTAATTTATAACCTTTCTTTCCATGGGGATAACCTAAGAACACACAAGGCAATGCCCTAGGCTCAAATTTGGTTCCGTGGTTTGAAATGGTGGAAGCAAAGCATAGACAACCAAAGCACCTCAAATTAGAATAGTTAGGCTTGGTGCTAAATAGTATTTCATAAGGTGTTTTTAGGTTTAATACCTTTGAAGGGAATCTATTGATTAAATATGTGGCTGTTAAAAGACAATCTCCCCAATATGATATAGGTAAGTGTGACTGAAACAACAGGGCTCTTGAAGTTTCTAATAAATGCTTGTGTTTCCTTTCAACTACACCATTTTGTTGTGGAGTAGAAACACAAGTTGTTTGATGAAGGATACCTTGAGATTGAAAAAATTCTGACTGTACATTCCCACTTTCTAATTCAAAAGCGTTGTCTGACCTTATTGTTTTGACTTTTGTGTGAAATTGTCTCTCTACCATAGCTAGGTAGGATTTCAAAACTGTGAAGGCATTAGATTTATTGGTCAATAGGTAAGTCCAAGTACCTCTACTAAAATCATCCACAATGGTAAGAAAGTATCTATATCCATCGTATGTTGGAGTATTATATGGACCCCAAGTATCTACATGAATTAATTCAAACACCTTTGTAGTAGAGATAGAACTTGAGGGAAAAGGAAGTTTACATTGCCTAGCCATTGGACATATGGTACAAGGAGTTGAAAAATTGAGACATGAAGGAACAGAAACAGAGGATATGTTTTTCATATTACTTAAAGGCATATGGCCTAATCTATAATGCCATAACTTATCCTTTACATCAGAAATAGAAAGACTGAAACAAGACATAGATTTCCTACTACAAGAGTCTAAAATAGAAATAGATTTCCTACTAACATCATTACTAGACTTAGGTAAATCCTTTGAAGCTGCTATAGAGGATCTTGAATTGAGGATGTAGAGGCCTTCTTTTTCTTTACCAATCTCCAGAGGGCTCTTCAGTGAAGGGCCCTGTAATAGGAAACAAGAAGAAGGAGTGAAAAGAACATACTTATTGAGTTGTCTGCACAACTTGTGTACAGACAATAGATTAAATCTGAAAGATGGTACATACAACACATTGTGCAGAATTAAATTAGACATGAGTGTTACTGATCCTGAATGAGTTACCTTAACTCTATAAGAATTGGGAAGTTTAACCATCAATGGTTTAGGTAAGGCTTTAAAGTTTGTGAAAAAATCTTTGTTAAATGTCATATGCTCAGTTGCACCACTATCCAATATCCAAGACTCACAATTAATTTGAATGAGACAGGCATAAGAGTTGAAGAACTTGGCTATACCTGCACAACTGAGATTTGCATTTGCATCAGAACTGCCTGTTCCCAGCTGTCCTGCCTTCATTTGTTGGAGGAGTTTCAGAAGTTGAGCCACATTATCCTGGGTAAGAATCTGATTTTCTGTTGCATTAGCACATGTATACTCCATTTCATTATTGCCAGTAAATGCATTATTAGCTTGCACAGTTCCTTGAAACTTCCTCTGTTTGGTAAACTTAAAAATCTGTTGGGAAGCCATGTAACCTAAAACATTTATCAATGCTATGTCCTGGTTTCTTACAATAGCCACACATTTCGGAGTTCTTCTTCTGATCATATCTTCCCTTTTGTCCTCTGTCTTCATTGTATTTTCTGAAATTTCCAAAATGAGTGGGGGTAAGGAAGGATGCTGAATCTCCTGGATAGACAGGAGCAGCATGAATCTCTCTATGTTTCTTATCTTGGATAACAAGAGAATATGCCTGACCAATGGAAGGCAGAGGAGAAGATAGAAGAATGTTTCTTCTGACCCCTATGAATGTGTCATTAAGCCCCATCAAAAACTGCAATAACCTTTCATCTTGATGTGCCTTTACACTCTTAGCTTTGGCTCCACACTCACAATTACAGATACAAGCTGAGAAAGTGTTTAATGCATCAAGTTCATCCCATAGGCTCTTCATTTTAGTAAAATAGGTAGAGATACTGGTATTTCCTTGAACAACTGCACTGAGTTCCTTTTGTAGTTGAAATAACTTTGCTCCATTTGTTTGCCCAAACCTATCTTCTAGGTCACTCCAGAGATCCTTGGCACTTTGTGAGTACAGGACACTTTCAGCTATGTCTTTAGATAAAGAATTCAACAGCCATGAGAGGACCATATCATTACACCTAGCCCAGATTCTTTGGAGTCCAGAATCAGCAGGTGGAACAGTCAGGGTTCCATCAATGAATCCCAACTTGTTCTTGGCAGACAAAGCAATGACTACTGCCCTTCTCCATCCTCCATAGTTTTTTCCATCAAAAACTGAAGTAACTAAATTCATCCCTGGATAGTCTGAAGGATGAATGTAGTATGGATGTGAAGAGTCCACCACACCCGTTGTAGGAGAAACTCTGGGTGCAACAGTGGTGGACGAAGAAGATGAATTAACAGAATCTATAGGAGTACCCATTGGAAAACTGATGATTAATTAAAAAAAATGAAGCTGATTTGAGAATGAGGGCAATAAACGAGTAGTTCAAACCCGCTCTGATACCATGAGAGAATTGAAGAATACTTTCTGTATATTTCTTATTATTTGAAGTTCTGTACATGTTCATATTTATACAAGAGTAAGGGAGTCTAGTCTATAACAAACTCTAGGATAACTACATTTAGATAACCTTTAATTACATGTTGTATAAGGACTGTATATCTGATGTATATGTGATGTATTTACATGCTTCTAGGAGTGTAGGCTTTGAGGACTCTTGTGGTGCATAGCAGCAGCAGCAGCAGCAGCAGCAGCAGCTCACAACGTGTGGCCCAAATAGAGGAAGGCCCAAAGAGCTGAAGCCTATTCGATGGTCTCTGATGAACTTAAGCCTTCCTCTTCATCAATGTACAGACAAACGAAGAGTGACCAAAGCTGCTCCAACTTGTTCGAATCAATCTGGAGGAGAACAAGTAGTTGTTTCATATTTTCCTTTATCCTCATCAATATATTTGGCCCCTGTACCAGCTATACCAACAAAAACATAGAAGCACTTCAAAAAATAGCAATTGAAGGGGTTATACCTTAATATTTTAATTCAGCATTTTGAACGCTCCAAAATTGCTCCATCCCGCAAGAACGAAGCTGAGCTTTTTCTTTGATCGGCACAAGTATTTAGAAAGCAGTAGCACACAACTTTATCATTATTGCGAAACACAGTTGGATTCGAAGTCTGATTATTTCTTAATTCATTAAACCACCGATGTCAGGAGCACAATCCGTCATCGATTTCACCACCTTTAGTCGAATTTTGATCTTCTATTTTATTTACTTAATAAGAAGGGTTAGTCCAAAATGCTTGAACAAGTCCCTTTGCATAAGTCTAAGCATAAAGAGTGGAAAGAACTGAAAAGAAATAAAATTACAAGCAAACAAAAAATTGACAGATACCTCATTAATTTACCTCTATCTTCAACTCTGAGTAAGAAGATGTTAATTATTAGGATACTGTAGTGAAATAATCAGAAAATAAATAGAAGTAAAAATGAAAGACGATTGGACAAAGTAAATGTGAGAGAAAGTTGGAGGACTTAGCTGTGGAGGATTCTCGATGAAGAATGTCAGAAAGGATACGTGTTATGAGCAATAAAAATTCAATTTAGGTTAGCAAAAATTACTGGTGGATCATCTTCTCTTTTTTATGTAATAGAAAAATATAGTAGTAGTAGTAGTAGTAGTAGTGTTTATATACTTGGGAGTAGTTATTATACTAAATTGGTAATTTATTAATAATTTCATATATATAATATATATATATATATATATATATATATATATATATATATATATATATAATTATATATATATATATATATATAAAAGACTTATAAGACAATTAGAATTATTAGGAGAAAAGTCGTACATATACACATAAGAAACAAATAGTCATAAATGAAGAATACTAATAAAATAAATAAATCAAATGATGTTGTAAAAATATATATACAAATTAAATTTCTCAGGTAGGAAAATTTAGGTAACAAATAAAACTCATAATTTCTTAATAAAAAATACAAAAATATAAAGAAACTATTAGGATATTATACATAAGATAATATATTATATATAAAATATATTTTATTAATTATTAAAAATTTTAGTATGTTTTTTTATAAAATGATAAAAGGCTTATCTCTTTATACTTTTGATGAATTCAAAATTATATTCAGTAAAAAAAATATTATTTAAATTTTCATATAAAATGGAAAAATTAATCAAATATTATAGTAGAAAAGAATGTACGAAAAAAGGTGGATAAAGATAATTTTATAATATATATATTTTGAATTAATTAATTAATAAATATAAATAAATAAATAAATAACACTCAAGAAAATTATTGATAAATTTAGACAATTGAAGAATTTTAAATAGTATAGCATAAGTATAAAAATATATATTTTCAGAATAAGAATGTAACGACCCGACCGGTCGTTTTGAGCTCTAGCGCGTCGTTCAGCAGCTTGAGGCCATGAGCAGCTTCACTTCAGGTATTATGACTTGTACGCATGGTCGGAATTGAATTTCGGGAAGTTCGGAGTTGATTGGAAAAGTGAATTCTCATTTCGGAAGCTTTAAGTTCGAAGAATTGACTAAGATTGAATTTTTGAGTAAACGACCTCGGAATCGGGATTTGAAGGTTCCAACAGGTTTGTATGATGATTTCGGACTTGGGCGAATGTCCGGATCGAGTTTGGAAGACCTGGGAACGTTTCAGCACCTAATGTGGAAGTTAGCATTTTTGGAAGAATTTCATAAGTCTGGGTTGAAGTGCATTTCAGTGTTATCAATGTCCGTTTGGGATTCCGAGTCTGAGAATAGCTCCGTATGGTGGTTATGGTATTGGGAGCGCGATCGGAAGTGAATTCGGAGGTCTGTGGGTCATTTTGGAGTCATTTGGCTAAAGATAGAAATTTGAAGGTTTTTAGAAAGTTTGACCGAGAGTTGACTTTTTGATATCGGGATCGGATTTCGATTTCAGAAGTTGGAGTAGGTCCGTAGTGTCGAATATGACTTGTGTGCAATATTTAGGTCAATCGGACGTGATTTGATAAGTTTAAACATCGAAAGTAGAAGTTTGAAATTTTAAAGTTCATTAAGCTTGAATCGGAGTGTGATTCATGGTTTTAGCGTTGTTTGACGTGATTTGAGGCTTCAAGCAGCTCCGTGTTACATTATGGAACTGAGGTGTGTGATTGGACGGGGTCCCGAGAGTCTCGGGTGTGTTTCGAGTTGTATTGCGCTCTTATTTGATGTTTCAACGTCGTTTTCTTGGGAATAAAGGGGTACCACATTAAGCAAATGAGATCCAAATTCAGTTTTTATTGAACCATTAGATCCGTATCGTAATTACGGAGCCATAGCAAAAAGAATCATCGAATGTGGACATCGTATGAGGAAGTTATGCTCATTTTTGTGTCGGGATAAACTGCTGCTTCTGGTATGGTCGCAATTGCGAACATATCCATCGCAATTGCGATGCCCAGTTCGCAATTGCGAACTTTTTATCGCAAATGCGGCCTTTTCCAGCCCTTCTTTGTTTGCAATTGCGAAGGCTTTCTTCGATTTTGCGAGGGTTCGCAATTGCGAACCGGGGATCGCAAATGCGACATCTGCAGCTTGATTTTAGTTGTGTAAGTCGAGTTTTTGCTTCATTTTATCATATTTTGAACCCTAGGTCTGGGGTAGGCTATTTTGAGAGTGAATTTTCGTATCAAATCATTGGGTAAGTGCCTCTAACCAATTTTCAATTATATTTTGTGATTATACCTTAGATTTAACATCAAAATTCATGAGAATCTAAAGGAAAATTTGGGGTTTTAAGGAAAAACCTAGAAATTGAGATTTTTGGATTTTGACCACGATTTTGGACATGAAATTGAGAATAAATTATATATTTGAGTTCGTGAGGTCATGGGTAAACTTTATCTTCGAAAAATTTTGGAATCCGGGCACGTGGGCCCGAGGGCAATTTTGTCAACTTTTCGTTCGGGGTTAGGAATTGTTGTAAATTGGACTATAATGAGTAATTGAACATATATTAATGGGCTTACATAATTATTGGCTAGTTTTGGAGCGTTTTTGCATCGATTTAAGTCTTCGGAAGGGCATGGAGTGCCGGTTATGGAACTTCGGAGCGAGGTGACTCTCCTTTCTAACCTTGTAAGAGGGAATTGTCCCCATAGGTGAATTTACTGAATGTGTGCTCCTAAGTGTGGGGGCTACGCATGCACGAGGTGAAGAGAGTCCGTGCGTAGCTACTATTATGCTTATGTCCGGGTAGCCTAGGACCCAAAAGCACGCTTACTTGTAATAAATGCAGCCTTATTGATAGTTTAAACTGCTTAAATCATATCGAAGTGGCAAATGATTTTCTAAGAGAGTTAAACTTCATTTTCATGACTTGTAAAAAGGGAAATTTACACCTCCTTGAATAATTGTCTCCTCGATGAATGTCTTGATTGACTGTTTGAGTATGTGTTGCTATGTATACCTGCGTCACATGTATAATTCACGAGTAGGGTGATTGTTTATTTATATTTGACCGCGTCGCATGTATGATTCGCTAGCGGGGTAATAGATGCATCTATGGTTCGCGCCATTCGACCCTCTGGCAGTGCACATTTTATTTTTATGTTGGATCAGGCCGTACGACCTCGGCATGATATGCGCATGCTTGTATTGCTTTCCTGAGAATTATAAATGTTGATATTTGCCTTTCCTGGCCAGAGATAAATTGATAAAGATAATGAAAGGTAAATCCTTAGAAATCCTTTATTATTTGAGAAATTGTTTACCTGCTTTCCGGCTTTAAGAGTTATTATTACTGCCTTATGAAATCCATGACTTCCTCACATTTTACTATACTATCATTGGACCACTAGTAAGTGTCGAAGTCGACCTCTCGTCTCTACTTCTTCGAGATTAGACGGGATACTTACTGGGTACACGTTGTTTCCATACTCATACTACAATTGCTGTGCATTTTTGTTGCACAGGTTCATGTGTGACTAGTGGCTTAGTTGCATAGCGGCATGGTTGTGTAATGACCCGGCCGATCGTTTTTAGAATTTACGCCCCGATCCCCTACTAACTGCTTTCCCCGAGTCTATTTCTGCTATTTTGATTTGCCGGGATGTTCGGTTTTAAGTTTCGGAAAGTTTTTGGACACTTAGTCCCTAAATGAGAGCTTAAGTGTTGGAAACTTGACCGTAGTCGGAATAGTGTGAAGACGGCCTCGGAATGGAAATCCGATGGTTCCGTTAGCTCCGTTGGGTGATTTCGGGTTAGGGGCGTGGTCGGATTGTGTTTTGGAGGTCCGTAGCTAATTTAGGTTTGAAATGCCGAAAGGTCGAATTTTGAAGTTTCTGGTTCGATAGTGAGATTTTGATCCGAGGGTCGGAATGGAATTGCGAGAGTTGCAATAGTTCCGTTATGTCATTTGGGATGTGTGTGCAAAATTTCAGGTCATTTGGACGAGGTTTGATTGACTTTTTGATCGAAAGCATATTTTGAGAAATTTGAAGTTCTTAGGCTTGAATCCATGGTTAATTTGAGGTTTCGATGTTGTTTTAGGTGGTTTAAGGATTGGTACAAGTTTGGGGAGTAGTATTAGACTTGTTGGTGCCGTTGGTTGAGGTCCCGGGGGCCTCGGGGTGATTTCAGATGGTTGACGGGAAATTTAGAAGATGTTGCAGCTGCTGTATCTCTTTTTGCTGCTTTTGGTATTTTCGCATCTGCGGTAGGGGAACCGTAGATGTGGCGCCGCAGAAGCGGCTAAGGGGGCCGCAGAAGCGGAATTTGGAAATTCCTCAGGAACCGCAGATGCGGTGAGTTTTCCGCAGAAGCGCAACTGCTCCTGAGGTTAGAGTTCCGCAGATGCAGAATCTGGTATTTAAATGAAAGTCGCAGATGCGACGTAGTTTCCGCAGATGCCGTCCCAGGGACGCAAATGCGGGAATCGGTGGGCAGAACCTATAATTAGTTGCCTTTGCGAAATTGAGCCATTCTTTCACCATTTTCATCCGGGTTTGAAGCTTTTGAGAGAGATTTTTTAGGAAAACAAAGGGGAATCGCTTGGAGGTAACTTCCTTGACTTCATAACTCGTTTTTATGTGATTAAAGACCTAATTAGTGATGAGAAATTTAGGGAAAATGGTAATTAGGGCTTGAGTTTAAGAGGCCTTTAAGTGAGGATTTGAGGGGTCATTTGGACTCCGATTTCAGTGTTCTTGTTATGTTTAGACTCGTGAGAGTACGAGGTTTCTGAAAATGTAAATTTTATCCGATTCCAAGACGCGGGCCCGAGGGGCATTTTGGTCATTTTACCTAATTTCGTGTATTAGCTTAGAATTTAATTATAGAATCAGTTACTTGAGGTGTTATTTACAATATGCAATTGAATTGAATATATTTGGGCCATTTGAAATTGGATACTCGTGGCAAAGGCGTGGTTTCGGGTTGACTTGCACTTGTTCGAGGGAAGTGGCTTGTCTAACCTTGTGTGGGGGACCTTTTCCCCTTAGGATTGATATTGTGGTAATTGAAATACCTCGTACGTGAGGTGACGAGCGCGTACTTGTGCTAATTGTTGGAAATTCGGTTTTTCATTAAAAATAGCCTTGAATTGTGTTCTTCCTTTTCTTGCTTACACTGTTTGGAAACTAAACCTGCTGTAGCTTAGAGAAGCATGTCTACTTGACTAAATTGCTCTATTTGCCTTAACTGCCTTAATTGTATTACGTGAACCATGCTAGGTTAGGATTACCTGCTTCACTTTGATATGAAATTGATTGGATTGAACTCTTGTTGTTACTGCGTATTTACTTTGGGACTACGGGACGGTATCCCAGGAGTTCCCCTGCATGTTTACTTTGGGACTATGGGACGGTATCCCGGGAGCTCCCCTGTTTACTTTGGGACTACGGAATTGCATTCTGGGAGATCCCCCTGCACATTTATGAGTTGGACTACGGGACTGCACCCGGGAGATCTACTAGATATGACATTTATATTTGGGGACTACAGGACGGTATCCTGGGAGATCCCCGGTTGTTATCTTGGAGCTGAGTTGTGTTCTCTTACTGTGTTTTACTTGCCTCTGTGATAGTTGTTGCTGTCCTTTATATCTTGTGTTACTTATCTACACTATTTTTTTTCACACTGTTAAACCTTATATCTTATTTAACCTCAGTAGGGCCCTGATCTTCCTCGTCACTACCCAACTAAGGTTAGGCTTGACACTTACTGAGTACCGCTGTGGTGTACTCATGCCCTTCCTGCACATGTTTTTCATGTGCAGATCCAGGTACCTCTACTCAGGATTACCATTCTTGAGGCGAGGCGATTCTACGGGACTTCGAGGTATATCTGCTGCATCCACGGACCGAGGAGTCTCTTTCTATTCCTCCATTTAGTAGTTAGCCCTTCTGTACTTTATGCTCTTGTTAGACATTTCGGAGATTAGAGCTATGTAGTGTTTTTCTCAGCTTGTGGATCCGTGAGTTTCCGGGTTTTGGGATAGTGTATCAGATTTTGAGAAGTTGTGTGTATATGCCGAGCGGCATTTAAATATTGTTTCTTTCAGTTATTTCGGCTTTTGATTATTTATTCCGCAAGATTTGTTGTTTTTCGCATTTGTTAGGCTTACCTAGTCGTAGAGACTAGGTGCCGTCACGATAGTTCACGGAGGGCGAACTGGGGTCGTGACAAGTTGGTATCAGAGCTCTAGGTTCATAGGAGTCATGGATCAATAGCCGATTTATTAGAGTCTCGCCGATCAGTAAGGAGACGTCTGTACTTATCTACGAGAGGTTATGTAACTGTTAGGAAAATTCCACTTCATTTGAATTCCTTGTTGTGCGAGATTTTTGATATCACAATTCTAAACTTCTGTCTTTCTATTCTCTCACAGATGGTGAGGACACGTGCTACTCGAGATGACCAGGCACCCGTGCCCCCTACTGGAGCCGTCAGAGGCCGGGGCCGGGGAAGAGGCCGAGGACGCGTTTGTGGTGCAGCCAGAGCACCCGCGCGAGCTGCCGTCGAGGCACCACCAGCAGTACCAGCCGGAGTCCAGACACCTGATACGTCTGCCACTACTACTCCAGCACTCCAGGTGACTTTGGCACAGTTTATGAGCATGTACACCACTTTGGCTCAGGCAGGGTTGCTTCCCCTTGCTGCAGCCACATCCCAGGCCGGGGGAGGAACACAGACTCTCGCCGCCCACACTCCTGAGCAGCGAGTGCATGTTGATCAGGTCCCAGAGATTATTCCTGCGCCGCCTGCAGTGCCAGTTCAGCCCGAGGACAGGGCAGCGGCTTTAGAGGATGAGCAGCGGAGACTTAAGAGGTTCAAGAAATATGATCCTCCTGTATTCAGTGGGTTAGCATCAGAGGATGCCTTGGGATTTCTAGAGGAGTGCTACCGTATTCTCCGTACTATGGGCATATCAGGATCGAGCGGGGTTTCCTTCACTACTTTCCAGCTTCGAGGAGCCGCCTATCAGTGGTGGCGTGCTTATGAGTTAGACAGTCCAGATGAGGCAGCTTCCCTGAGTTGGGCTCAGTTTTCAGATATGTTTATGAGGGAGTATGTCCCCTAGAGTCTTAGGGACGCCTGGCGCGTGGAGTTTGAGCATTTGCGCCAGGGTACTATGACTGTCTCGGAGTATGCTGTCCGTTACATCGACTTGACTAGACATGCACCAGCTTTGGTTTCGACGGTTCGCAAGAAGGTTCGCCGGTTCATTGAGGGGCTTATTCCCATCATCAGATCTAGCATGGCTCGTGAGTTAGAGATGGATATATCTTATCATCAGGTGGTGAGCATTGCTAGAAGGATTGAGGGTATGCATGCTAGGGACAGAGAGGAGAGGGAGGCCAAGAGGTCTCGAGAGTTGGGCCATTATTCTGGTGCTCGTGCCCCAGCTGCAGGTCGTCATGGTAGGGGTCACATGGGTCGCCCCGTTCATTAAGCTCTTCCAGCAGCCAGTGGTATTCCAGCTCCACCTAGGCCTCAGGAGCCTTATTATGCACCTCCAGTATCTAGTGCGCCTCCTGCACGGGGTGCTTCCAGTTGTCAGTCCAGCAGACCTGGCCCGAGCCAGTCACAGCCGCCACGTCCTCCTAGAGCTTGTTTTGAATGTGGTGACACACGCCATATGGTGAGGGATTCCCCCAGACTTAGGAGGGGTGCACCTCCGCAGACTCCTCAGCCACAGCAGGCCCCGCAGAGCTCTCAGGCTATGGTCCCAGCACCAGTTGCTACTCCACCGACCCAGCCAGCCAGAGGTCGAGGTCGGGGAGGTAGAGTTCGCCCTCGAGGGGGAGGCCAGGCCAGATATTATGCTCTTCTAGCCTGTACTGAGGTTGTCGCCTTCGATTCTGTCGTCATAGGTACTATCTTAGTCACAGAGATGCATCGGTTCTATTCGATCGAGGCTCCACTTATTCTTATGTGTCTTCTTATTTTGCCCCACATTTGGGTGTACCTCGGGATTCTTTGAGTTCCCCAGTTTATGTTTCTACTCCTGTGGGAGATTCTCTTATTGTGGACCGCGTTTACCGGTCATGTTTGGTTATTCTTGGTGGTTTTGAGACCAGAGCCGACTTATTATTGCTCAGCATGGTTAATTTTGATATTATCTTGGGCATGGATTGGTTGTCGCCCCATTATGCTATTCTTGATTGTCACGCCAAAATCGTGACACTGGCCATGCCAGGTGTACCGCGTATTGAGTGGAGGGGTGCTTTAGGTCACACTCCTAGTAGAGTTGTTTCTTTCCTTAAGGCTCAGCGTATGGTTGAGAAAGGTTGTGATGCGTACTTAGCTTATGTGAGAGATGCCAATATGGATACTCCTTTTGTTGATTCAGTCCCAGTAGTACGGGATTTCCCTGATGTGTTTCCAGCTGATCTTCCGGGCATGCCACCCGATAGAGACATTGATTTTGGCATTGATCTGTTGCCGGGCACTCAGCCCATTTCTATCCCTCCGTACCGTATGGCTCCTCCTGAGTTGAAGGAGTTGAAGGAGCAGTTGTAGGAATTACTTGATAAGGGTTTCATTCGGCCCTGTGTATCGCCTTGGGTACTCCTGTATTATTTGTAAAGAAAAAGGATGGTTCTATGCGTATGCGTATTGATTACCGCCAGCTAAATAAGGTGACAGTGAAGAACCGCTATCCTTTGCCTCGTACTGATGACCTGTTCGACTAGTTGCAGGGTGTTTGTGTGTTTTCTAAGATTGAATTGCATTCAGGCTATCATCAGTTGAAGATTCGGGGCCAGATATCCCGAAGACTGCCTTCAGGACTCGGTATGGTCACTACGAGTTCCTTGTTATGTCATTTGGGCTGACTAATGCCCCAGCAGCCTTCATACATCTGATGCACAGTGTCTTTCGGCCATATCTTGATTCGTTCATGATCGTTTTTATGATGACATTCTGGTATATTCCCGGAGTCGAGGAGATCATGAGCAGCACCTGAGGACAGTGCTCTAGACCTTAAGAGAGAAGAAGTTGTATGCTAAGTTCTCGAAATGTGAGTTTTGGTTGGATTTCTTGGTGTTCTTGGGTCATGTGGTCTCGAGAGAGGGTATTTAGGTGGATCCGAAGAAATTGGAGGCCGTGCAGAGTTGGCCCAGACCATCCTCAGCTACAGAGATCTGTAGTTTTCTTGGCTTGGCGAGTTATTATAGCTGATTTGTTCAGGGGTTCTCATCTATTGCAGCACCTATGACCAGACTGACCCAGAAGGGTGCTCCGTTCCGGTGGACGGAAGAGTGCGAGGAGAGCTTTCAGAAGCTCAATACAGCTCTGACTACAGCCCCAATTTTGATATTGCCTACTGGTTCGGGGTCTTATACTGTCTATTTTGATGCCTCAAGAGTTTGCCTTGGAGCGGTATTGATGTAGGACGGTAGGGTGATTGCCTACGCGTCCAGACAGTTGAAGATACATGAGAAGAATTATCCTGTCCATGATCTTGAGTTAGCTGCCATTGTTCATTCCTTAAAGATCTTGCGTCATTACTTGTACGGCGTGCCTTGTGAGATATATACTGATCACTAGAGTTTGCAGCATCTGTTCAAGCAGAAGGACCTTAATTTGCGTCAGAGGAGATGGCTAGAGCTGCTGAAGGATTATGACATCACTATCTTGTATCACCCGGGCAAGGCTAATATGGTGGCCGATGCTTTGAGCCGCCGGGCAGAGAGTTTGGGGAGTTTGGCTTATTTACCAGCAGTAGAGAGGCCTATGGCGATGGATGTTCAGGCCCTAGCCAGCCAGTTTGTGAGATTGGATCTTTCGGAGCCCAGTCGGGTTCTAGCTTGTGTGGTCTCTCGGTCTTCCTTGTTTGATCGTATCCGGGAGCGTCAGTTTGATGACCCTCATTTTCTTGTCCTCAAGGACAAAGTGTTGCATGGCGATGCTCGAGATCTGACTTTAGGTGATGACGGAGTATTGAGGATGCAGGGTCGAGTTTGTGTACCCAATGTTGATGGGCTTCGGGAGTTGATTCTAGAGGAGGCCCACAGTTCGCGGTATTCCATTCATCCAGGTGCCGCGAAGATGTATCAGGATTTGAGGCAGCACTACTGGTGGAGGCGGATGAAGAAGGATATAGTTGGGTTTGTAGCTTGGTGCCTTAATTGTCAGCAGGTGAAGTATGAGCACCAGAGGCCGGGTGGATTGCTTCAGCAGATAGAGATTCCGGAGTGGAAGTGGGAGCGGATCACCATAGACTTCGTATCTGGGCTCCCACGGATTTTGAAGAAGTTCGATGCCATTTCATCCCTGTGTGTACTACCTATTCCTCGGAGCGGTTGGCGGAGATTTATATTCGGGAGATTGTCCGTCTGCATGGTATTCCAGTTTCCATCATTTCAGACAGAGGTACTCAGTTCACATCATGGTTCTGGAGAGCCGTACAGCAGGAGTTGGGTACCCGGGTGGAGTTGAGTACAACATTTCACCCTCAGACGGACGGACAGTCCGAGCGCACTATTCAGATTCTTGAGGATATGCTCCGTGCGTGTGTGATTGAGTTTGGAGGTTCTTGGGATCAGTTCTTTCCGTTGGCGGAGTTTGCCTACAACAACAGCTATCAGTCCAGCATTTAGATAGCATCGTACGAGGCCTTATATGGTAGGCGATATAGATCTCCGGTGGGTTGATTCGAGCCAGGTGAGGCCAGATTATTGGGCACAGACTTGGTTCAGGATGCTTTGGAGAGAGTCAAGGTGATTCAGGATAGACTCCGTACAACCCAGTCCAGACAGAAGAGTTACGCGGACCGGAAGGTTCGTGATGTTTCCTATATGGTTGGAGAGCGGGTTTTGCTTCGGGTTTCGCTTATGAAGGGCGTTATGAGATTTGGGAAGAAGGGGAAGTTGAGCCCGAGATTCATTGGTCCTTTTGAGATATTGAGGCGTGTTGGGGAGGTTGCTTACGAGCTTGCCTTACCTCCCAGCTTGGCAGGAGTTCATCCGGTATTTCATGTTCTGATGCTCCGGAGGTATCACGGTGATCCGTCGCACATGTTACATTTCAACTCAGTCCAGTTGGAAAGGATCTATCTTATGTTGAGGAGCCAGTGGCAATATTGGACGAGCAGGTCAGGAAGCTGAGGTCAAAGAACATTGCATCAGCGAAGGTTCAGTGGCGGGGTCAGCCGGTCGAGGAGGCGACCTGGGAGACCGAGCAGGATATGCGTAGCCAATACCCTCATCTTTTCACTACTTCAGGTATGTCTTTGTGCTCGTTCGAGGACAAACGAATGTTTAAGTGTGGGAGGATGTAACGACCCGGCCGGTCGTTTTTAGAATTTATGCCTCGATCCCCTACTAACTGCCTTCCCCGAGTCTATTTCTACTATTTTGATTTGCCGGGATGTTCGGTGTTAAGTTTCGGAAAGTTTTTGGACACTTAGTCCCTAAATGAGAGCTTAAGTGTTGGAAAGTTGACCGTAGTCGGAACAGTGTGAAGATGGCCTCGGAATGGAAATACGATGGTTCCGTTAGCTCCGTTGGGTGATTTCTGGTTTAGGGGCGTGGTCGGATTGTGTTTTGGAGGTCCGTAGCTAATTTAGGCTTGAAATGCCGAAAGGTCAAATTTTGAAGTTTCTGGTTCGATAGTGAGATTTTGATCCGAGTGTCGGAATGGAATTTCGAGAGTTGCAGTAGTTCCGTTATGTCATTTCGGACGTGTGTGCAAAATTTTAGGTCATTCGGATGAGGTTTGATAGACTTTTTGATCGAAAGCGTATTTTGAGAAATTTGAATTTCTTAGGCTTGAATCCATGGTTAATTTGAGGATTCGATGTTGTTTTAGGTGTTTTAAGGATTGGTACAAGTTTGGGGAATAGTATTAGACTTGTTGGTGCCTTTGGTTGAGGTCCCGGGGGCCTCGGGATGATATCGGATGGTTGACGGGAAATATAGAAGATGTTGCAGCTGCTGTATCTTTTTTTGCTGCTTCTGGTATTTTCGCATCTGCGGTAGGGGAACCGCAGATGCGGCACTGCAGAAGCGGCTAAGGGGGCCACAGAAACGGAATTTGGAAATTCCTCAGGAACCGCAGATGCGGTGAGTTTTCCGCAAAAGCACAACCGCTCCTGCAGTTAGAGTTCCGTAGATGCGGAATCTGGTATTTAAATAAAAGTCGCAGATGTGACGTAGTTTCCGCAGAAGCAGGACCTCAGATGCGGTCCCTAGGCCGCAAATGCGGGAATCGCTGGGCAGAACCTATAATTAGTTGCCTTTGCGAAATTGAGCCATTCTTTCACCATTTTTATCAGGGTTTGAAGCTTTTGAGAGAGATTTGTGAGGAAAACAAAGGGGAATCGCTTGGAGGTAACGTCCTTGACTTCATAACTCATTTTTATGTGATTAAAGACCTAATTAGTGATGAGAAATTTGGGAAAAATGGGTAATTAGGGCTTGAGTTTAAGAGGCCTTTAAGTGAGGATTTAAGGGGCCATTTTGGCTCCGATTTCAGTGTTCTTGTTATGTTTAGACTCGTGAGAGTACATGGTTTCTGAAAATGTAAATTTTATCCGATTCCGAGATGTGGTCCTAAGGGGTGTTTTGGTCATTTTACCTAATTTCGCCTATTAGCTTAGAATTTAATTATAGAATCAGTTACTTGAGGTGTTATTTACAATATGCAATTGAATTGAATATATTTGGGCCATTTGGAGTCGGATACTCGTGGCAAAGGCGTGGTTTCGGGTTGACTTGCACTTGTTCGAAGTAAGTGGCTTGTCAAACCTTGTGTGGGGGACCTTTTCCCCTTAGGATTGATATTGTGGTAATTGAAATGCCTCGTACGTGAGATGATGAGCGTGTACTTGTGCTAATTGTTGGAAATCCGGTTTTTCATTAAAAATAGCCTTGAATTGTGTTCTTCCTTTTCTTGCTTACACTGTTTGAAAACTAAACCTGCTGTAGCTTAGAGAAGCATGTCTACTTGACTAAATTGCTCTATTTGCCTTAACTGCCTTAATTGTATTACGTGAACCATGCTAGGTTAGGATTACCTGCTTCACTTTGATATGAAATTGATTGGATTGAACTCTTGTTGTTGCTGCGTATTTACTTTGGACTACAGACGGTATCCCGGGAGTTCACCTGCATGTTTACTTTGGGACTACGGGACGGTATCCCGGGAGCTCCCCTGTATATTTACTTTAGGACTACGGAATTGCATTCCGGGAGATCCCCCTGCACATTTATGAGTTGGACTACGGGACTGCACCCGGGAGATCCACTGGATATGATATTTATATTTTGGGACTACAGGACGGTATCCTAGGAGATCCCCAGTTTTTATCTTAGAGCTAAGTTGTGTTCTCTTACTGTGTTTTACTTGCCTCTATGATAGTTGTTGCTGTTCTTTATATCTTGTGTTACTTATTTACACTGTTTATTTCACATTGTTAAACCTTATATCTTATTTAACCTCAGTAGGGCCCTGACCTTCCTCGTCACTACCCAACCGAGGTTAGGCTTGGCACTTACTGAGTATCGCTGTGGTGTACTCATGCCCTTCCTGCGCATGTTTTTCATGTGCAGATCCAGGTACCTCTACTCAGGCTACCATTCTTGAGGCGAGGCGATTCTACGGGACTTCGAGGTATATCTGCCACGCCCGCAGACCGAGGAGTCTCTTTCTATTCCTGCATTTAGTAGTTAGCCCTTCTGTACATTATGTTCTTGTTAGACATTCCGGAGATTAGAGCTATGTAGTGTTTTTCTCAGCTTGTGGATCCATGAGTTTCCGGGTTTTGGGATTGTGTATCAAATTTTGAGAAGTTGTGTGTATATGTCGAGCGGCATTTAAATATTGTTTCTTTCAGTTATTTCGGCTTTTGATTATTTATTCCGCAAGATTTGTTGTTTTCCGCATCTGTTAGGCTTACCTAGTCGTAGAGACTAGGTGCCGTCACGATAGTTCACGGAGGGCGAACTGGGCTCGTGACAGGTTGATACGGAGACTTACGTGAGCTGCATTTATCGAGACGACCTGCAGCCAGCAGAGTCTCCTTCAGAGTATTGTATTGTATTTTCATTTCTGTCCACTTTGTATTCTGGACAGTTACTGTATTTTATTTCATTCCCTTGTAAATGCTCATGTACTTGTGACACCGGGTTCTAGGTGATTATGGGGTATCTTGTATTAACTTCTTAACATTATATTTAATTTGAAATGATTACCTTCCACTATTAAAATTGAAGGAAAATCATAGTTTTTAAAACTATTAAAATGAGAATTAAATTAAGTAATTTGGTTGGCTTGCCTGACAGCGGTGTCCGGCGCCATCACGACCTTCAGTGGATTTTGGGTCGTGACAACATGGTATCAGAGCACTAGGTTGCCTTAGGTCTCACGAGTCATGAGCGAGTCTAGTAGAGTCTTGTGAATCGGTACGGAGACGTCTGTGCTTATCTTCGAGAGGCTATAGGGCTGTAGGAGCACTTCCCTTCTTGATTTCCTCATCGTGCGATTTGATTCCCTTTGAGGCTTATGCCTTCATTTCCTTTCTATTCAATATTATGCGACGCGAAGCGCTGGTCATGAATCGGCGAGTAAGTAATTGTAACGGTACTACGAATGTGGTGCGGGGTGTTTCTCCTTGCGTGGTTGTTCGAGCTATTATCGTCGCCTTGTGGAAGGATATTCTGTCGTTTCAGCTCAGTAGTTGTACTTGTGAGAGCTCTGAGGCTAGGCACAAGTTTCCATGATGATTAGGAACGGTTTTCGCGCAGTATTTATGTGATAGTAGGATGCTTGCCTATGTGTCGGGGCAGTGAATAACTTGAGGGAAGGTTCACTCAGTGCATAATTCAGAGATTCGGTATTTTATTTCCCACGGAGGAAGAGCAATCGGACTAAGAATGTTTAGATTTGGGTTCATGGAGTAACGAGACTTGGTATTTGCGAGCGTGGTGGAATTTTCATCTGTGATGAGGTGCCATTGTCCTTGTTGAATGTACTAAGTTCGCCGGTGTCATGATCTTCTACAATTCGCCTTTGGAGCAGGTTATTGTGAGATATCAATGGAGAAGCGGTTGTCAGAGATCGCAGGGTGCGGTGGTTCGGGATTGAATCGATGTTTCTAAGGTTGACGGCTTGGGAAAGATGATCTATGTAAGGGTTCAGAGTTAATAGCGGTCTGTTGGTTCAAGAGCTACCGAGATCGGTTTTGATCTAAGGCATCAGCTGAGCAGAAAAGGATGAGGAAAGACGTGTGGGAAGTGTCATGCGATGGTTAAATTTCTAGAAGGCCAGGTGTAAGAAGCGGAAGTCGAGTAGTTTCTTAAAGTAGTGAGTTTGCCCAAAGTGGGAGAGTGGCAGCGCAGCACGTGGATTCAGTGGCAGAATAACTGTACCATTGAGGAAAGTTTGGAGTAAATTCAGAATTTTAGTGGACGGTGACTGGGTCTACGGACTTAATTTGAAATATCGGTTATTATATGGAGGGAGATTTGATACAACATAAAGGAGTTGCGATATGAAGAAGGAAACAACATGACCTTGGATTTGGAGGTACCGTTGCACATTTAGTTGATGTCTCTAAGAAGTGAATGGACTAGTACAATTAGTGGAGGAGTACGGGCTCATGATGGGTTATGGATGACGTAGTGATTGTACCTCGTGCAGTGGCATTGAAAGATGTCGGTGTGTAATCTCCACAGGTGGGTTATCTCCTGTGAGCAGATCAGCGATCGCATGGTTGGCGAAGCTTCTGCGAAGAATCCTACTGGCTACCGATAAAGAGGTCATATGAATGTGGTTAACGATTCAGAGTATTCATAAAGAGTTTTACAGAAAGATTTCGAGAAATTTGGTGGTTGATTGCGCAAGGCTATGTCAATAAGAAATAAAGAATCTTGGTGGGTTCCAGAGTTGGGTAGTAGTAGCTCCAAGCTAAGTCGGAGAGTCCCACCACCTATGATTAGGTTGCATGGTTATCTACTTGTGAGGTTCAGGTTATCGGCGTATTGGTGGGTTATTAGAGCTAAGGGAAAAGAACATAAGTGGTAATTTGAGCAAAGGAATTGATAAAGGTGTGCTATAGTTGGCCTTATTGTCTCATGTTTAGGCTTTGGGAAGATTCAGGATTTATGCTTCGTACAGAGGTGATATACAAAGGAAGTGATTCAGTCGAGCGCTTTATTGAGATGGGTGTTCATGTGCCAGCGGAGCCTTGGAGTTGATTATATTCGGGACCAAGCCAGAGTGGGTGACTCTCAGCAATGATCCTGGTGGATTCAAAAGTTAAAATGTGGTGCCTAATGATTTCGAGCCCATAAGTATGGTTAAGAATCGAGCTTTTGCAGCAGATTATGAAAGGAGGTTTGGAATGTTCTATGATATTTTTGACTTGCAGTGTAGCATTGGAAGAAGAATGAGAAAAAGACTTCGGATTCATAGAGAAGTTATCAGAATGGGTGTATCAGTTGAAGATGCGAATGTGCGTGCAAGGAGGGTATGAGACGGTTCATGGGTTTGGAGACAATGTGGTCTCGTGGAATGGAGTCGCTCAAGATGAGTGCGGATTTAGGTTGGTGAAGTAAGGAATGGAGCTATTATTATCTCTAAGGGAAGTTAAGGATGAATTAGAAGAAGTTGGATTGGTTGACCATGATTGAATTGGCATACTGGTGGCAGGATCAGTTCCCTCAGTGTGATTGAGTTATGCAAGTGATTTGTGACGGTACGTGTGAGGCTTGTCGGCCGCTGTAATTGATTTTAATCGGGAGTATTCCAGTGTTATGGCATGTTATGTGTAGGCGGATCCCGGAAGGGCTATGATGGCTTAGACCACTACCTGAAGGATGCATATTCTATGGTTATGAGGATTCACTTGTGTGTTGCTATGGTTCTCCTGAAATGAGTTAAATGAAAAGTTTCTATATGATGAAGTATCAATCTATTAGTGGTTCCGGAGTTATGATGGAAATCTTGTGCTATCGCATATTGGCATGTTGGGTGCAGTGGGTGATATGGAACCTGAAAGGGAAGATCAAGGTTGCGGTTTGGTATTGACAAGGATGTCACGAGCTCGGATGAGCATGAAAGGGATTTGAATGATTAGAGTAAGCTGGCATTGTCTTCAGCGTCAACTGAGATCGGTGTTTTGTGAAAGAGGCTTTGCATCCTGGTTCTGGATTCTTGATCGCTTTTCAGCATTAGTGCGGCCGGTGGTATGGATGTGCAGACTTGCTATCTATTATGGAAGGCCGTGGGGGCGTGCCCCACGGGAAGATTGTATAATCGTGGCATGTAGTCACTGGATCGATTAAAGAATAAAACTAAGTATGAAGATGGTGGTGATATCGTTAATTTGAGAATTTATGCCTGGAGGGAACTTGGGTTACTAGGTTGTGGACCATGGAGGATTTCCCCGATTATGACGGTTGTTCTTGTGTGTTATGGGAAAAAAGGTGTTATTATGGACCCAGGAAAGATTTTGGACCTAGCTCGGTACGATCAGAATTGGCTGGAGGTCTGTGAATGGATTTAAGTATGAATACGGGCTCTATGTCAGGCCGGATGTGTTCATTTTAGCATAGCGCTCCTTAGGGAGGAGTATTCGGACGTTGGATATTATTTCGTCGTCGGTTGTTTCATGTAATACTTATTGTTCCGTGTGAACGACTCGATAATTTTCTTATGTGTTGAGGTTCCCCGTAGCAACGGTGTTATGTGAGCAGGATGGCTCTTTAGTTTTAGAACATATATCGCACCTCAGCTGTGCTTGAGTCTGTTAGCTTATGGCGCTATATGTCTCCTCAGGGATGGTATTATGCACTTAGCGTGCTTGGGACCGATATTCGGTATTTTGTTGTAATGAGCAATTTAGCTCGGTGTATATCTCCTTATGTGAATTATATGTGTGGATCGGGTGGCACGCCGTCATGGGTATGTTGTTTGGATCGGGTGGCATGACGCCATAGGTATTGTTTGGATCGGGTGGCACGCCGCCATGGGTATGTTGTTTGGATCGGGTTGCACTCCGCAACAGTGTTATGTTGAATACAGTTTTCATATTTTATTTTATGTGTGTTTTATTTCCCATTTTCTGAGGAAAAGCTCATAGTAGTTGCGTGAGTTGAGTAGTCCCTTCCAGAGTTCGTTTTCCTTATGTAGCACGTTCGAATTTGTAGCATGTTGGCACGTTGTGGCACCATATGAGACTTTAGGTCATGTCAGGGGTGGCTTGTTACCTGAGCAGTTCGTACTGGGTGAGACGAGATTATTGGATCTAGGGTCAGTGCGGTCGGATTATATGAAGTGTATTAAAGAGCAAATACCATTATTTGGTTCAGAATAGGGTGATGGTTCTTGTCAGGAGTATAGACCCAAAGATTTGTTGATTCGACAGTTGGTTATGAATTTCTACACCGTAGAGGTATTGTAAGGGTTAGAGCAAGACCTATGTATATCGAAGTGCGTTGAGAGCATCAGATTCGGGGAATGTTGGCTATTATGCTCAAAGAATGTTATTGTGGTTCTGTGAAGAAAGCGGTGCAAGGTGTGAATTTAGCAAGGGTATGCAGTCATGTTCTGGTACATCGTGTGGTGATTGATACGGTGTTCGTATGTTGAAATCAGGCCTGGCAGAGAATTTCGGATGTTAGAATTGGGCTCTAAGGCTTATTTGCTTAAATGAAAAAGGATATCTTCAGATTGATCAAGCTAAGGTGCCCAGCTGAGTTGTGGTAGCACGGGTAGGTGGTCGAGGTGTGAAATAGTGACTTCGGACAACTCCAGTGCAGTTATCAGCACGTTCGAGGACGAACGTATGTTTAAGAGGGAGAGAATGTAACGACCCGACCGGTCGTTTTGAGCTCTAGCGCGTCGTTCAGCAGCTTGAGGCCATAAGCAGCTTCACTTCAGGTATTATGACTTGTACGCATGGTCGGAATTGAATTTTGGGAAGTTCGGAGTTGATTTGGAAAGAGAATTCTCATTTCGGAAGCTTTAAGTTGGAGAAATTGACTAAGATTGACTAATAGAATTCTCATTTCGGAAGCTTTTGGAACCTTTAAGTTTGAAGGTTCTAGCAGGTTTGTATGATAATTTCGGACTTGGGCGAATGTCCGGATCGAGTTTTGGAAGACCTGGGAACGTTTCAGCACCTAATGTGGAAGTTAGCATTTTTGGAAGAATTTCATGAGTCTGGGTTGAAGTGCATTTCAGTGTTATCAATGTCCGTTTGGGATTCCGAGTCTGGGAATAGCTCCGTATGGTGATTATGGTGTTGGGAGCGCGATCGGAAGTGAATTCGGAGGTCTATGGGTCATTTTGGTGTCATTTGGCTAAAGATAGAAATTTGAAGGTTTTTGGGAAGTTTGACCGAGAGTTGACTTTTTGATATCAGGGTCGGATTCCGATTCCGGAAGTTGGAGTAGGTCCGTAGTGTCGAATATGACTTGTGTGCAAAAGTTGAGGTCAATCGGACGTGATTTGATAGGTTTAAACATCGAAAGTAGAAGTTTGAAATTTTAAATTCATTAAGCTTGAATCGGAGTGCGATTCATGGTTTTAGCGTTGTTTGACGTGATTTGAGGCTTCAAGCAGGTTCGTGTTATGTTACGGGACTGAGGTGTATGATTGGACGGGGTCCCGGGGGCCTCGGGTGTGTTTCGAGTTGTATTACGCTCTTATTTGATATTTCAACGTTGTTCTCTTTGGAAATAAAGGGGTACCACATTAATCAAATGAGATCCAAATTCAGTTTTTATTGAACCACTTGATCCATATCGTAATTACGGAGCCATAGCAAAAAGAATCATCGAATTTGGACATCGTATGAGGAAGTTATGCTCATTTTTGTGTCGGGATAAACTGCTGCTTCTGGTATGGTCGCAATTACGAACATATCCATCGCAATTGCGATGCCCAATTCGCAATTGTGAACTTTTTATCGCAAATGCAACCTTTTCCAGCCCTTCTTTGTTCGCAATTGCGAAGGCTTTCTTCGCTTTTGCGAGGGTTCGCAATTGCAAACCCTGGGTCGCAAATGTGACATCTGCAGCTTGATTTTAGTTGTGTAAGTCGAGTTTTTGCTCCATTTTATCATATTTTGAACCCTAGGTCCAAGGGTGGGCGATTTTGAGAGTGAATTTTCGTATCAAATCATTGGGTAAGTGCCTCTAACCAATTTTCAATTATATTTTGTGATTATACCTTAGATTTAACATCAAAATTCATGAGAATCTAAAGGAAAATTTGGGGTTTTAAGGAAAAACCTAGAAATTGATATTTTTGGGTTTTGACCACGATTTTGGGCATGGAATTGAGAATAAATTATATATTTGAGTTCGTGAGGTCATAGGTAAACTTTATCTTCAAAAAATTTCGGAATCCGGGCACGTGGGCCCAAAGGCAATTTTATCAACTTTTCGTTCGGGGTTAGGAATTGTTACAAATTGGACTATAATGAGTAATTGAACATATATTAATGGGTTTACATAATTATTGGCTAGTTTTGGAGCATTTTTGCATCGATTTGAGTCTTCGGAAGGGTATGGAGTGCCGGTTATGGAATGCACGAGGTGACGAGAGTCCGTGCGTAGCTACTATTATGCTTATGTCCGGGTAGCCTGATAAATGATGAAAAGTGCATATTTTTGAGTATATTTGCATATTAATTCTTGTGTGTGTCGCGGGAGATTACATGATTTTCAAAGTGAATTATACTCATTATGTGTTTCTTATGTGTAGGAACGAGTTTGGATGATAAATGATCAAAAGATGACAATTCGACACAAAAAGAAGAAATTAAAGGAGTGGGAGCTCGTCTATTCTCGTGCGTGGCACAAAGTCGGACGTGAAAAAGGAGGAAAGTTAAGGCACAAAACAGCGAAGCGAAGCAAAGGCACGGAGCGCTTCGCGAAATGGAAGAATTTCAAAAGCTGGATCCGCGTCAAAGTCCGCGTCTAGACGCGAAGGCAAACGCAGATCCGCGTCTAGACGCGGATTCCAGCTCTCCCATCCGAAGTTGGATTGAAGAATTCCGCCCCTCATCAACCCTAGGTCATATAAATACATCCTAAAATACCACTTTGAAGGGGGAGACACTACTTTAGGGTTAGACAACACCCTTGGAGGCAAGAACACGCTAGGAGCAAAGAGGAAGATTCAGCTATGAGTTTTTCCCCTTCTTCTTCCTATTTTTTCATTGTTGGTTATGATTTTTAGTATTTTAGTTTTACATACTATTATGAATAGCTAATTCGTTTTCTAGAGTTTTGATGGAACCTTTTGGGGATGAATTGGTTGTTATATTAATATAGTTTTGAGTTAGTTGTTAATCTCTATTTGTTCAACTACGTTTTGATTTTGGTTAATTGAAAGGATCCTCAATTAGCCGTTCCTATTTATTATGTATCTGCTTGAGAGAGAGTGCATATTTAGGTAGTTGTTTGAACAACATCACTCCTGGAGTATAGGCGAGAGTCATAACCGAGGGTTTAGAGGTTGGATTAGAGATAACGATACCTCGGGTGCGATCTAAGTGAACTGTAATGTGAATCTAGCTAGCGTAGCTTGAGAGAGTGCGTCTAGTAAATTATCATAATTGCTTGAGAGAGATTTATGATAGCTCGAGAGTTTATGATTGATAGAGGCAACTAAGTCAAAGCTATAAGAAACATACAACTAATGAAATCAACAATTGGAAAAATCATAACTCTAGACCTCCTTAATATTGTCTCCAAACCGTTTGTCTCGTTAGTTGATAGTTTTACCGCTTTCTAGTATTTTCTAGTTAATTAGTTAGATATAAAAATCTTAATATTATAATTTAGAAATTTTTCAAACTTGTCTTCTTTGCGATATTGAACAATTACAGCGAAACCTTAGTTCTATGTGGGATTCGACTCCGGACTTTTAGACCGGATTATATTTGCAGCGACCGCTTATCCTTTTTAGGACTAGAGTTGGGCGTGATCAAATTTTGGCGCCATTGTCGGGGATCGAACGGTGTAGTTGTAGCTGTATATATTGCTAGGTTCGAGTTTGAACTTTTATTTTATTTTGTTTTTTTGTATTTTTTTTATAACTATCGATTTGAGAAACATGGCATCTTGGAATTATGGGAATTTAGGTGTAGATAATTCTACTATTGATCTCCATACATATTGTGAAGGAAACCACCCGTGGAAAAATTTTCAAAACATTCCTAAGAGCGAGTTATGTGCACTAACTCATTCTTATTTGTGGAATGTGTGTGATCTGTGTGGTGGTAAAAATGGTCACCTTCATGGTTGTGCTTATATTTCTTATTTTCCCCCAACCCCTTACTATGATGGTTCTACATTTTCTTGTGAAGTTAATAGGAACAAAGAACCTGGGAATGCGGACTTGAAGGAGATCAAGGATATGCTAAAGTGCCTTCTGGAACAAAACAATGAGAAACAATTGCACATAGAAAGGCAAGAGGCAACTATTCGCAAGTTGGAGGCTCAATTGAGTCAAGTGGTTGGAGCTTTTAATGCTCAACAAGCCAATATTGAGGATAGCAGCCAAGAAGAGCATGAATTTGAGGTGTTAATTGGGGAGGTCAGAGTAGAACATCAACAACCTAGCCAACCACAATTTGAGGATGTCAATGTTGAAGAAGTGAGACTAGAGCCAGCCAAGGACTTTGAGGATATAAATTTTGTTGACTCTAGTATCACTGATATTCAGGATGTTGAGAGTCCTGAAGTTCATGTGTTTGAGCGCATTGGTCCACACTCCAAGCATTTTTCCAAATTATGTTTGGATGATGATATGGAAATAGAGTCATCTGAACCAATCGAAGAGTCAAGGAATGAGGAACAAGGTGCATATATTCTGGAATTCTTCTTGCCAGAAAGTCAGGATTACATACCTCACATAAAGGCCAAGGAATGCAGAATACTACATTATTTCCTTGGGCCAGTTAGATTCGTTCCACCGCCCCATGACCATTATAAGCTTGAATCAAAATTGGGGGTTCAATTCATAAGCTCGAGGTGGAGGCAAAAAGTGATTCGCGTCGTGCCGCGACGTTAAATCAAGCGCTTGTTGGGAGGCAACCTAGCTTTATTGCTTCCTTTTATTTATTTTTTATTTTTTTAATTGTATTATTTTTGTAGTGTCAATTTTTTTTATTTTTTTTTAGGAGCATGGAAAGCAAAGGTATTGGAAGGATGCAACAGCAAATCAAATGGTTGGAACTAAGTGTGAGGTACCCGCACGAAGGACCAAGCCTGGGAGAAGTCTGAGTACCCCATGAACTGCTAGTGCTTCGGCCTTTGGCCTACCAGGGAGTTTCTCTTACCCTCTTATGGTTATGCTGTGCATTGGGGACAATGCACAATTTTAAGTGTGGGGTGATGAGATTGTCTGGGTGACTTTTCATGCTACTTTAGTTGTATTAGTTTAATTAAATAGCATTTTTTTTTTAAAGATTGGACTTTTCCCGACGATGGATCTATTAGACAATTTTCTTGAGGAATTTAAGTCTAAAGAAAAAACAAAAAGATTTTCTTTGTAGGTAGTGTAATAATTTCCCCTTGGTTTTTCTTTGTGCCGCGGTTCTTTTCCAAGGGTTTTATTTGAACCGGGTGTAGTTAGTTTTTTTTTGGGAGTAGGAGCCATTGTGTTGTGTTTTGAAATGAAGCAATATCTCTCGACTTGGTTATGCTTTGAGAATAGTGAGTACTTTGGCTATGACGCTTAGGCTCAGTTTTTGACTCTTGTATAAGTACCTTAAATTGTATGATCTTAACTTTGCTTAACTGCTTTGACTAGAGTGTCTTGATGAAATCAATCCTGAGTGAGTTATGTGCCATGTGTGTGTAAGGATTTATTATATTCTGTGCATTGCATTTGATGCCTAGAACTTGCCCCGTGTGTTTGCAAAGCGAAATAGTAGTTTTATTCAGTCTAGGAAGTGATATAGGCATTTCTTTGTTGAGCCAGATATGTATATTTTACCCGCCTAATTATTATGTATCGTAGTTAACCCCTTTGAGCCTGTAATTCTGTTTCTTTGGCAACCACATTACAAGCCTTATCCATTTATTTGAATTAAACATCTATTTGAACCATTGTAACCTCTCATGAGCACTTGAATTGTTTATGAACTTTGTAAAGGTTAAAGTGTGGGGTGGTTGGTTTGGCTTTTGAGTGGAACTAATTAAATAAGGAGAAAGGTGCACTGTTTTGAAAAAGTAAGAGCCACTTGAATTGAAAAAAAAAAAGAAAAAAATAGTTCGATTGTTGTGAAAAAAAAATATTCCTTGATAAGTGGTGGCTTTTGATGTAAGTGTGCTTAAAGAAGAATGGGGTAATATACATTGATGTGAAGGTGGAGTTTTGGTTTGACATAAGTATGGGGTTTGAATGTTAAAGTATATATATTAAAGTGCTTAGGGAGGTGTAGTCACTCTTATATCTAAATGTATCCTACCCGTCCCGTAGCCTACATTACAACCAAATAAAGTCCTAATTGATCCTAGATTGAATGAGCTCGATTAGTGGAGTAGTACACTACGGGTAAGCCTATGGTGCATCTTTTGTGGCATATTAATGTTATTTCTGAGAGTGAGTGAATTCTTTCTATCTTGAGTTCCTAAGTGTTCTTAAATTTTATTGTGTGGAACTACTCTCTTTTGTTGTGTGAGGGCACTTGATTCATGAAGGAAAGGTAATGTCAGTGACCTCTATGTTAGAGTAAGTGGGTGAGTTGTGAATAATGTGTGGTCCTTATGAGTTAAATCTTGAGGTGAAGATATTACGCTTTTGTGCTTAGTCTATTTTAAATACTCCTGGTGTGATGAGTTAGGAGAATTGTTTAAAAAGGTCGTGTCTATAAAAAAAAGTGTAGTTTGATTGCTCGAGGACGAGCAAGAGTTTAAGTGTGGGGTGTTGATAAATGATGAAAAGTGCATATTTTTGAGTATATTTGCATATTAATTCTTGTGTGTGTCGCGGGAGATTACATGATTTTCGAAGTGAAATATACTCATTATGTGTTTCTTATGTGTAGGAACGAGTTTGGATGATAAATGATCAAAAGATGACAATTCGACACAAAAAGAAGAAATTAAAGGAGTGGGAGCTCGTCTATTCTCGTGCGTGGCACGAAGTCGGACGCGAAAAAGGAAAAAAGTTAAGGCACAAAACAGCGAAGCAAAGGCACGGAGCGTTTCGCAAAATGGAAGAATTTCAAAAGCTGGATCCGCGTCAAAGTCCGCGTCTAGACACGAAGGCAAACGCGGATCCGCGTCAAAGTCCGCGTCTAGACGCGAAGGCAGACGCGGATTCCAGCTCTCCCATCCGAAGTTGGATTGAAGAATTCCGCCCCTCATCAACCATAGGTCATATAAATACATCCTAAAACACCACTTTGAAGGGGGAGACACTACTTTAGGGTTAGACAACACCCTTGGAGGCAAGAACACGCTAGGAGCATGGAGGAAGATTCAACTACGAGTTTTTCCCCTTCTTCTTCCTATTTTTTTATTGTTGGTTATGATTTTTAGTAGTGTAGTTTTACATACTATTATGAATAGCTAATTCATTTTTTATAGTTTTAATGGAACCTTTTGGGGATGAATTGGTTGTTATATTAATATAGTTTTGAGTTAGTTGTTAATCTCTATTTGTTCAACTACATTTTGATTTTGGTTAATTGAAAGGATCCTCAATTAGTTGTTCCTATTTATTATGTATCTGCTTGAGAGAGAGTGCATATTTAGGTAGTTGTTTGAACAACATCACCCCTGGAGTATAGGCGAGAGTTATAACCGAGAGTTTAGAGGTTGGATTAGAGATAACGATACCTCGGGTGCGATCTAAGTGAACTGTAATGTGAATCTAGCTAGCGTAGCTTGAGAGAGTGCGTCTAGTAAATTATCATAATTGCTTGAGAGAGATTTATGATAGCTGGAGAGTTCATGATTGATAGAGGTAACTAAGTCAAAGCTATAAGAAACATACAACTAATGAAATCAACAATTGGGGAAATCATAACTCTAGACCTCCTTAATTTTGTCTCCAAACCCTTCGTCTCGTTAGTTGATAATTTTACCGCTTTCTAGTATTTGCTAGTTAATTAGTTAGAAATAAAAATCTTAATATTATAATTTAGAAATTGTTCAAACTTGTCTTCTTTGCGATATTGAACAATTACAGCGAAACCTTAGTTCTCTGTGGGATTCGACTCCGGACTTTTAGACCGGATTATATTTGCAGCGAACGCTTATCCTTTTTAGGACTAGAGTTGGGCGTGATCATAGCCTAGGACCCAAAAGCATGCTTACTTGTAATAAATGCAACCTTATTGCTAGTTTAAACTGCTTAAATCATATCGAAGTGGAAATGATTTTCTAAGAGAGTTAAACTTCATTTTCATGACTTGTAAAAAGGGAAATTTACACCTCCTTGAATAATTATCTCCTCAATGAATGTCTTGATTGACTGTTTGAGTATGTGTTGCTATGTGTACCTGCGTCGCATGTATGATTCGCGAGCAGGGTGATTGTTTATTTATGTTTGACCGCGTCGCATGTATGATTCGCGGGCGGGGTAATAGATGCATCTATGGTTCACGCCATTCGACCCTCTGGCAGTGCACATTTTATTTTTATGTTGGATCGGACCGTACGGCCTCGGCATGATATGCGCATGCTTGTATTGCTTTCCTGAGAATTATAAATGTTGATATTTGCCTTTCCTGGCCAGAGATAAATTGATAAAGATAATGAAAGGTAAATCCTTGGAAATCCTTTATTATTTGAGAAGTTGTTTACCTGCTTTCCGGCTTTAAGAGTTATTATTACTGCCTTATGAAATCCATGACTTCCTCACATTTTTACTATACCATCATTAGACCACTAGTAAGTGTCGAAGTCGACCTCTCATCTCTACTTCTTCGAGATTAGACGGGATACTTACTGGGTACACGTTGTTTTCGTACTCATACTACACTTGCTGTGCATTTTTGTTGCGCAGGTTCATGTGTGACTAGTGGCTTAGTTGCATCGCGGCATAGTTGATAGGGAGACTTAGGTGAGCTGCATTTATCGAGACGACCCGCAGCCAGCAGAGTCTCTTTCAGAGTATTGTACTGTATTTTCATTTTTGTCCACTTTGTATTCTGGACAATTACTGTATTTTATTTCATTCCCTAGTAAATGCTCATGCACTTGTGACACCGGATTCTGGATGATTATGGGGTATCTTGTATTAACTTCTTAACATTATATTTAACTTGAAATGATTACCTTTCACTATTAAAATTGAAGGAAAATCATAGTTTTCCAAACTATTAAAATGAGAATTAAATTAAGTAATTTGGTTGGCTTGCCTGACAGCGGTGTCCGGCGCCATCACGACCCTTAGTGGATTTTGGATCGTGATAAAGAAATATATACGTATGTTCTACTAGAAGAGAAGTAGTATCAAAATATTAAGTCAATTGACAAATTAATAAACAATCACATTATTAAATGTATATTACTAAGTACTTTCTAATTTAATAAAGAATAAACAAGAAATAAATAATTTATTTTATTACTATAATGCTTTGTATCCTTTGATTTTGTATAGATTTTATTATATTTATGTACGCTACCTTAAATAATAAAATAATAACTAATATTTATTAAAATAATATGATATATTAGATCATAAATTTATAAGATTAATATTTTATCAAATTATCCGCGCATCGCGCGAATTCTAACACTGGTAACTAAGAATAAAACGACACTCATTAGTCACATGTATAGCATATGTCAAAAAGTTTTTTTTTTGGTTTAAAAGATGCTATATAGAAGATTAAGGTAGAGCGTTACAAGGAGCAGGGGGCATCAAACACAACATCCTAGGGGGACGACCTCTGTATGGGTCGTAACAAAAAAGGGGGTTCTTGGGATAAACTATTAGTCGGGGTTCCTGAAGGAGAACCAAAAATACATTACTGGGGTAGGGTTCTAACAAAAAGAGTTCCTGAATGGTCATCGTCAAGCATCTGTTTTACAAAAGGCGGAGGTTGAGCAAAAACGGTGATGTTTGGTGAAGCCTCCATCTGCAAACCATGTTTAGCTAAGGAGTCAGCTACCTGATTTTGCTCCCTGTACGTGTGAATGATAGCTGGATCATGCAGCCGAGCGATCAGATACCTGCAATCAAAGATGATGTTAGCATAGAGTGGATGGGAGGAACTAAGTATAGGAATAAGGGCCTTAGCATCTAAATTGACTTCCAAGGGTGTGTAGCCGTGGGTGAAGGCCAGATGCAGGCCGTGGTATTAAGCTAATAGCTCAACTTCCATGCTTCCATGTACTAATTGATGACCCGCAAAGCCCAGAAGCCATTTATCCTGGTGGTCCCGGATGACTCCACCAATTCCCCCATGCATAGTGTGTTCTGAGGCGGAACCATTAGTATTAAGTTTAAAGTTAGCTGGATGAGAGGGGTGCCACTTGATGTGCATAGGGATACGTGGAGATGTAGTGCGAGAGGGGGTAACTATATAATAAAACTCTGGAGCCGTACGAAGGATAAGAGACACTGATAGTGACTGATGATGGTGTCGAAAAAGCGTATCGTTACGGGCCAGCCAGATGTGCCAAAAGAACAAAAGGAATAAGTATGTCATTAGGGATATTTAGGGAATTGGGCGTGTGAGTATGGAAAAGAAAAAGATGAAGCCAAGTGAATGGAGAGTTAAGAAGTGTCATAATTGCTGGTAGCATGTTTAATTGTGACCAAATTTGGACAGCAGCTTGACACTGGAGGAATAAATGGGTCGTTGTTTCGGGGCGGTTGAGGCATAGGGCGCAATTGTTGGTTAGGAGAAAGCCTATGTGGTGGTAATGGCTAGCAGTAGGGAGGCGGTTATGTCTAAGCAACCAGAGGAAGTGTTTAATTTTTGGTGGGAGTCGGAGCTTCCAAAGCCAACTAAATGATGGACCGGCGTAAGTTGGGAAGAGTTAATGATATAGTGATTTTGTGGTGAAGATGCCTTTGGAATCTAAAGTCGAAGCAAAAGAGTCGAGGTTAGTAGTGTGAGAGGGAATATATGTGTTAAGGATCTGTTGTTGGAGATCGGAGGGTAGTTCAAAAGTTGGTGAAGTCCCATTGACATCGTGTAAGATAAGTGGCTACTGTATCGGTAAGAGCGTGGCGTGGTAGGGGCCTAATGAGACATTGTCTCAATGGGCGATTAGGGCTGACCCAGGCATCATACCAGAAGTTAATGAGTGTGTTGTTACCTATAAGCCATTTGATGCCTGTTTGGCAGAGGTGCCAACCCGCGAGTAGGTTTTTCCAAATAAAAGAGCCAGAAGTATGTGGATTGGTAGTATGATAAAAATATTTGTGGAGGAGGGTCGCAGCCCAAAGGGAGGAGGACATGCGAATCATGCGCGGCTTGACTAGCGAGTAAAGTTTCATTTTTTTGGATAGACATTGAATACCAAGGCCACCATGTGTTTTAGGCAGGGTGACAGTACTCCATTTGATTAGGTGAATTTTCTTTTTATTGGGAGTGGTGCCCCAGAGGAAGTTGCGCTGGCAGAGCTCTAATTGAGACAGAATAGTGCGAGAAAATTTAATGTATTGCATGACATGATTCAGGAGACTATCTAGTGTAGAGTTAATAAGGGTAGTGCGCCCCGCCATAGTAAGGAAATTTGTTTTCCAACACGCAAGCCGGTGTTTAAAGTTATCAAGGATGAACTGAAAATGTCGCTTGGTGGGTCGCTCAGTAAAGATCGGGAACCCTAGATATTTACCAAAAGATGTTCCTTCAGTCATATTAAAAGAAGATTGGACAAAGGTTTTATCCTGGGAGGTAACATTTTTTGAGAAATTTTTTTTTGATTTTTGGAAGTTTATCTTTTGACCCAAGACACCATTGAAGTCATTGAGGGTGTCGATGAAGTATGACAACTGAAGGTTGACATGGTAGAAGTGAGTATAATGTCGTCCGCAAAAAACAAGTGAGAGAGGGTGAGGCCGCGGGCGAAAAGACTGACAGGTTTCCAAAGTTGATAGTCGATAGCCATTTCGATTTTACGAGTAAGTAATTCCATAAATAGTATGAAAAGGTAAGGGGACAGGGGGTCTCCCTGATGAATGCGACGTGAAGGTGAAAAGAAAGGGGTGCGAGTACCATTGATAAGGATGGAAAGGGAGGAAGTAGTGACACAGGACATAATTAATTAAATGATAGGAGAGGGAAAGTTGAAGTATTGGAGAGCTTGTTGTACAAAAGACCATTCTAGTCGGTCGAAAGCTTTTTCTAGATCCAACTTAAGAAGCATGAGGCTAGTTTTACCTGATTTCTTCTGAAAGTGATGAAGAATTTCCTGTACAATGATAGCATTATCAGCCGCTCATCTATGTTGTGGGAAGCTAGATTGGGTAGGGCTGATAAGTGTAGGCAGTAGAGGTTTAATTGTTGTACTAAAAGCTTGGTAATGATTTTATAGATTGTGGAACACAGGGCAATAGGGCGATATTGAGTAATCATGGCCGCATTATGAACTTTTGGAATAAGACACGCGTAAGTTTGGTTAATGGATTTAGGAATTTGAAAAGTTGAGAATATTTAATGACAGAAAGCAATGACTTTCGGTCCCACGTCCGACCAATAATGTTGATAGAAGAAAGGGTGTAGTCCATCTGGTCCGGGTGCCTTGAAGGGTTTAAAAGAATTAACTGTTGAAAGGATTTCGCTTGCTGACAATGGGCGGAGTAGTTCCGCACTAGCAGCTGGAATGATGGGTGAGGAACAGTGGGGGGTGGATTGTAGCCGAGAGTGTGTGGAGTCAGTGGTGTAAAGTGTGTTAAAGTAACCGAAAATAGTGTCATGAATGTGAAGGTCATCATAGCATCAATTACCTGCGGGGTCCTTTAAAGCGTGAATACGATTCTTACGACGGCGATGTAATCTGGGGAGGTGAAAAAATTTAGGGTTAGCGTCACCATCTTGTAGCCATTGGACACGGGATTTGAGTTTCCAGAATTCTTCTTCAAGACGAAGAACATCATTATATTCTTGTGATAAAGTACTTTCCAGTTGTTGTAAGAAAGAGCTAGCGGGATAATTTGAAGAGTGAAGAATTTCATTAAAGTCACCTCCAATGAGCCAGTGTCCCTTGTAGTGGTCAAAAAAACACATGAGATTTTGCCATAATAACAGACGGTAAGCATAACAAGGGCTAGCATAAATTGCAGAAAATAAATACTTTGGAGAGTTAGGATGTACCTGGATCATGACATGGATTTCTTGTTCAGCCATAGCTATATTTTCAACAGATAAAAGTTGTTCATGCCAAAGCATCACAATACCTCTTGATTGACCTTCTACCGGAACCTCATAGAAGCGGGTGAAGCCAAAATCTTTTTGTAAAACAGTGTGGTTTTGCATGTGAGTTTCAAAAAGGACAATTAAAGCAGGGGCATGGTAATCAAGGAGTAAGCGAAAATTACGACGAAAATCACTGTTATGGGCACCTCTACAATTCCAAAGCATAAAATTCATATTTGGGGTGAAGGGAGGGTCATCAGAGTCAGGTAGTGGGGTCGGTGGATTCTCCCTGGGAATCAAAGAAAGTTGAGTCTCCGATGATGGAGGACTCTCTTGACGTAGGGTCGGGATCAGCACTATGGTGTACTTGCCTAGTTCGGGATTTTGTGTTGGACAAACAGTGAGAGAACACTTTATCATATTGGAAGGGCATTTGAGTCGAATTTTTTTTGCATATTGCTCTTTTAAGACAAAACTGCGGGAGGTGTCTAGAGTTACATGGGAGGGACGTGTTTCTCTCATCTCTAATAGAGTGGCTTCTAGGTCTTGTTGTAGTGCGGTTGAATCTAGTTCGGATGGAAATGTTTGAGGTGGGGGGGGGGGGTGTGGACCGTAGGGATAATAAAGGGAGCTCGTGGGGCTGTGCGTGGGGAGTGGGATTTCCCAGAGGAAGGTTTAAGGTTTGGTGAGAGTTCCATGGATGGAAAATTGGACCTAGGAGAGGTGGGTGATAGAACAGGACTTCTCGGATCGGTAGGAGAGTGTGAGGAGGTGGGGAGTTCAGTGACCAATGGGACTGACCAAAGGCATCCATCCCGAGTCTCATTCCCTCCGAGACAATTTGAGCCAGGTAGGAGGAGTTTTGAAGAACTACAACTATCTCCTGGTCGTTGAGTGTGAGGCAAAAGAGGAGAGCTTGACCGAGAGGCCCTGTTCGAGCCAGAATTGCGGAGGAAGATCCGAGGAGGTTTGAGTCACAAATATCGTCGGGTAAGGTGGTGGGGGGGACGGGGTGTTGTGTTTTCCATTATGGTTAAGAGGCAAAGGATCAGTGGTAATGGAAGTAGTAGTATGTGTATGGGCGGTCTCTATTTCATTCTCTTCCTCTACTTGATATTGGAATAACTCCAGGTTAGCAATTTTTTTCTTGATTGATCGATTGGATTTGAATTGTTTCTTCTTTCTGGTAAGTATTTTTGATTTCTCAGAGGAACACAATCATTTTTTTGTTGCATTTTGCTTGTGCCCTATGTATTTGCATCAGAAGAATTAGGAGTTCAAGATTTTGAAGCTAATCTATGTTGTTATTTTGTTTTGCGGCTGTAATAGTCTGGTGATTTGAAAATATGTTTGCTTGAATGAAAGTTGTGGGGTGTTATTACACAATATAGTAATGTTGATATATCACATTCACAAATTATGCCCTACGACTATTTGACAAAATGCCTGATAGAGCATCTTAGACACTATTTGTCTATTGTTTATTCATCTCCAAATATGAACTAAATTAATAAGGTTTCCTCAGTTCTTGTCTGATTCAATGATCTGCAGGTCAAACCACTGATGTATAAGATTGATTATATCAGCTTGAGAAGCGTGTCTTAAACTGATATTGGTTGGACAAATTAACTAAATGCGGGCATAGGTTTTTTAACATCTTTGCTTTCGACAGCAAAAAGACAAGAAAGGAAACAGGGGAAAGAAAATAAGACTCTAGTCGGGGTTCCGTAACTACTCGATAGACTTTTTGGACTTCCAAACATGGTCATATTATTCATTAAGATAGAAAACTTACTTTTAAGCTAGCTGTAAAGTGACTTTTTTCTAGTTGAATACCTAACCTGTATTTTAAGATCCAAAAGGTGAACACATAAATAAAGAGGGATGACATAAAATCGACCTCATAATCAACATGGGATATGGAAATGACCAACTCCATGCATTTTGAATGCAAGTGCATTTCACTATGGTTTGTGTCATAGAGCGTTAAAATTACCAAATTTGATCAGTTTTAAATTTTAAAACCAAAACCAAACCAAACAAAAAAATATCAATTTTTTTAGTTGGTTTGATTTGGTTTTCGGTTTGGTTCGATTTTTCGGATTTTTATGAACACCCCTACTCCTAAGTCCTAACAACAAATAATCAGAAGGCCCCCTCCTTTCCTTCTCGATTTCAATTCCATTTCACAAGCATGCAAAACTGGAAATTCCCATAACACATGTCATTATTTGCTCCCACTCAATTTATTATCTATGCACCACGTGTACATTAATGAGTAAGAGGCCTCCACTTAATTCCCTCCATCAATCAATCTTGTAATTTCTAAAGGATCTATCCATGGTAAAACACACAAATCTACTAGACACACTAATTAGAATACCAATACGTAGATATGACTGACGCTAACCCCAACACCCTACAAGCACATCACCTAATTTCTTTACAGAAAACTCATATATTGTGTAAATACCTGACGGGCTTACAAAAATTGGCAACTGGCAAAGGAAGGCATATACGATCATCTTCAAACCAATAAGATACAATGTAGCCTCCGTGAGTCCAGGTATTCGGCAAGCAGCCAAGATTCCAATGCAATTCCTACTAATTGGCTGATGGGCATTTCCATCCATTTCCCCTTTCGTCCCAACCCTATCAACAGTAGCAGCTTCTTTTCTAGCCATAATATTTGGAAACCCAATATCTTCTGGGTATGGTGTCAAGAAATGAAGTACCAAAACCAGTGCAAGAAATATTGTTATCACTCCAGGGACAATGAAAGACCAACCCCATGAACTATTTTCCAAATATTGTCCCAATGATATTGCCTACAAATTTATGAGCATTCCATATCCTCATAATGAGTCCCTTCCTTTCCTTGCCAAACCAATAATTCCTATGATGGCTACAAGGAATAAAACACTAATGAGTGAATATGTCCAAGACCTCCCAACCCAAATATAATAGCAAAAACGCCCGTTCCTGCCATCCCACATGTCAACAACCAGCTCAAGTGAAAAGTGTCACCTAACCACCCAGCCACAAGACTCCCTACTGAGTAAGATACATGAAAAGATAGGTCAATCCACTGTAGCTTTTTTTCTCCTTCATTGCCATCAAACTCCAAAAACTTTCCAGATTTTTTTACTACAATTCCTGGCTTCCTCACAATGTCATAACAACAATATGATATGAATGTGATTAGCCACACCACCCATTTTTCTCCAGCGCTGTTACTATTCGCCATGTTCATGGAGAGAGAAAAATAAGAGAAAGCAATATTGGAAGATTCACGTAGGAAGAGAGAAAAAGAAGAAAAAGCAGAATGTAAGGAAAAGAAAATTAGATTTCAAATGAAAAGCATGAAGTCGATGGAGGGAGCTGCTAGTTATTTATAAGCTTACTTGAAATGGGTTATTAGCCGTGATAGCATGTGCGAGCGGTTATAAACAAGAAAAGATAACGGTTTAAGTTATAATACGGTATATAGTTTTTAAAATACAATTAAGGTATATGGTTTTTAAAGTACAATTAAGTTTATAAATTTACCTCTATATAATAAGAGTACTCACGTAATTAGTAATTGTCATTACAAGTTTTTGATAGTTGAAAAGGTCACTAATGTTACTACATATTACCAATTAAATTATACCATTAACAATAATGTTGGCTTGTGTATATAAATTTAAGAACTTAATGTGGATTGGTAGGGGTCTAGGGGAGATCACAGTTTGTTGGAGTCGGTTATTCTGTTTGGAATCAGTTACTTACAAGTTGTGCCTGAAATCAGTTATTCTGTTTATATCCTTCTTGTTGCTAACAGGTAATTAAGTTGGAGTAAATGGAAAATTTGTGGTTGATTTACCTGCAACTTTGTTTTGAATTAATATCGGATTATCTTTTTACTTTTCTATTGGGAGAAAAATGCAATTTGATTACATCTAACATGTATTAAACAAACGGATTATCCTTTTACTTTTCTATTGGGAGAAAAATGCAATATTGATTACTTCTAACATGTATTGCACTTTGTTTAATTACCTCAATTAATTTTGAATTTGTCTATCTTTTTAAATCGACTTCGATCTTGATTGCTACTACTATCTTTTTTTTCCCAGCAAACAACTTTATTATATTAAATAATAATAGCTCTCAAAGAGTCAAAAGATGCAACAGCATCGTTTACAATCCAACTAGGAAAAATAGAAACTCAAGTAATATATATATATATATAAAGTTGGGCAATAAAAAAGTGATGTGGCACATCTCATTGCTCAGCATTCATATTTATCTTTTATCTGAATTTTTTGCCTTTTTTTCCACTTATTCTTTCTATCCAATTTAATGTATTAGTAAAACCTAAAATATATTATCAAGTAAACAACCGTTACTATCTATTAAAACTGAAACGCCTCATAAATAAAAAAAATCGTTTCTTTCTGGTGGAACTTCATAAGCCTCTTACATTTTTTTCTATCAACTATAAAGCCTAAACGTCTTCCAATTTTAATCATTTTGAAATGCCATATGTCTGCCCATTTATTTCTTCCTTTCAGTCTGTCCGGTAGTGAAGAATCTTTAGTAGAGCTTTTTGCTATTTAGTTTTTGTCTTTATATTAGGATGTATAATTATATTGAATTATGATATTGCTATTACTGATGGGTTTGGATTAATTTTGTTCTTTTGTGTTTGATAGATTATCATACACCAGAAACTCCAACATTTGAAGGCAAACCAACAACAAATGTTGCCTGTATATTCGGCCAAAAATTGTGTACAACAATAATAACTCAGTATAATCCTATAAGTGAGGTCTGAGGAGGGTAGAATGTACGCAGCCTTACCCTAGGCATTGTGTATGACATCTGGATGTAGAATGCTTACAAAGAAAATGTAATATTTCTTCTCAGGAACAAGGTGATACACATTGGGAAGGATAAACGGGGAAGAGCAAGAGAGTAGCTGCTTAACTAGTTTTTTTTTTCTTTTTTTTTTTTATAGGTAATATATATTCTTGATATCATTAGACAAAAATAATATCGTGCATGTCAGCGTGACATGACAACTTTCTTACCCTTTTTTTTTTTGGAGAATAGCAGCTCTTATAGGGAATGGAGAATTGAGGAGGAGATTAAGGAATATAAACTGAAAAAAATAAAACAAATTAAAAAAAATGAATATGAAAAGAAGTATCTTGCCAAATTGTAATTCAATCAACACTCAACAGGCATTGCAACTTGCATTGACATTTATTTCCTTTTTCCTTTCCTATTTCTATTTGCTTTTCATTTCATGTTTAATTATATTTGAGAGTAAATTTTAGAAAAACAAAACTTTTACTATTTAATGAAAGAGAGAACATCAAAATCTAATAAAATATTCATATTTGTGATTTCATCAATTTATCGAATTAGTTTTATATGTATATTATATTATGTAACCACAGAAAATACCTTCTCCAGCTTAACAAAGTATATAATTTTATGTAAAAAATTACTAACATCATTTATAATCGCGCGAAGCGCGAGAAAATTCACTAGTTTTATATAATAGCGAGATAGAAAACTTGGTTAAATTATGTGCTACTACTACCTGCTCGTAGCGACTTTGTTACAACACGATATTTATGTTATCCGCATGTGCAACGTAAATGAAATGAGCCTTCTTTTAGGTCCTTTTTAAAGCATAAATACATTTTAGTGAACTAGTCTTAGGATACGCGTGTTGCGTGTGTACCCCGTCTTAATAAGTAGGTAACTTTAAAAATAACATTAATATTATATTAACAAATAGTATTTGAACAATAAAATAATTGGGGGGAAAAGAGTAAGTTCCTAAAAATAATTATTTTTGTCCTATATATATATATATAGAGAGCTAATTTAACGAAGAAAGAAGCGGTTACATAGAAGTCCTTAATCGTCTTGGTCAACATATTCAGCTAAAGTTTATTTCATCTTTATAATTTCATTAGTATCTCACAAGTTTTCATGCTTCTTTTTTAGTTTTAGGTAGGACATATAAACTTTTGAAGATTTAAGAGTTATTTCTAATTTTTTTTTTTTTTAAAGGCATATGATTTTAAGTTCATTCTATAAACACAATCAAGGTCAACTAACTGACCAAAATCTTTTTTTGTTGAGAGAAAATTATAAATTTTTCTATTTCTTTAATTAATATAAATACTATAAGAACGGTAAAACAACTTAAAAAACGTAAATAAATTGTGAGAGTTTGGCCAAACAAGCCCAACGACTTCATTAAGGTGCATATGTATTTTAGATCCTTATCAATTATTACTGAATTCATGTACTAAGATTGTAAATATTTTGTGGCATTAATATTCCTAGCATCTACCAATAATGAGGCCAATTACATCTCTTTCGGCAAACTATCAACTATACTAAATTTATTATATATTTCTCTAAGAAGTTTAATTGTTCTATTTTAAATATTTAAGGCTCATTATTTCTAATTTCATGTAATTGCTTTCTATTTTTCATAAAATAACAAATTACATGTCCACGGAAAATAAACATGCTAATTTGTTATATTTTTCTGTATGAAGTTTGATTGCGCAATTCTAAAATATTTAAGGCTCAGTTGGTTTCTAACTTCATGCATTTACTTCTTTTTATACATAATTTCTTCATAAAACTGCAAATTACATGTTCACGAAACATAAATATTATACATACTTGAATTGATAGCTATGTACAAAACTACAAGAACTTATTACCGAACACAGTTAAAATCGAAGAGTCCGATTTTATAGTCGACATGACGTTCAATATCCAAGGAGGCTCGAGGTACAGCTCGAGGTCTGACCACAAGGGTTCCCTTTGCTCGATCTCGGGGCAGCACAAATCGACTACTGCTGTCATGGACAAGTGGAAAATTCTCGAGGCACGTGATCAAAGCTAACAACACCTGCAAGAATAGTGCAGGTCCGTACCAGACCTTTAAGTAGTTGTACCAGCTACTTTCCTTTGAAATGATTATACATGTACCATGTTTGAATTTCCCCCTTCTATATAAAGGGGACCCTTGTCATTTATTGCACACAGGATATTCAATACAAGAACAAAAATATTCTCCATTATCCTCTCTTTGATTTATTACTTACATTTATTGTGTTTCATTGATTGTTCTTCATTTATTACTCATTATTGATCATAAAAGGGCCATTATTGAGGCCCTTAGAACTGTTAATCCTTCATTGATCGTCCCTAGTCAAGCTTGTGAGCTCGACCTCGAGGCCCAGCATAGGCTAGCCCGAGACCCCGACTCTCGGCCACTCAGTTTGCATATCATACTACTTTCAAGCTCTTATCTTATTTTCTAATCTCACGCTTAGCATCTACTGCCTAACAACTAGCATAAAAATAAATCATGTATTTTTAGAACCACAAAATCAAATCTAATTGTAATTACCATTTTCAAGGTAAATAGTTTGGCGCCCACCGTAGGGCTAAAAATAATAGTGATTGTTTTCGTGCCGGTTTACTGAAAACACAAGTTATTCTTTACACTTTTTCTTGCCCAAGAATCTTTTATTTCAGGTCAAAATGTCTAACTCAGTAAATGCACATGAAAACAACGGTCTTGAAGACAATGGAGAGAATGGTGTAGCTATTCCAGGCGCTGATGTACCACTGCGAAACCCTGAGTACGCACCAGAGCCAATTCCCGTGAGTGTGGGCTCACGCAACGTCCAACACATCGGTATAAGCTCCCCCACTAACAGGAGTATATACCAAGAAAACCAACATGGAGCTCAGAAAGCTCCAGCCCTGAAGGAAAGAGAGACAGGCGGGAGGAACGGAACGAAAAAACCTAGCACATCATTCATATGATCATTGGAGGGACCGACGTTCCTCAAGGACCCGTGATCAAGCGGACAAAAGTTTCCACTACAGCAGAAGGGCAAATTCGGGGCCGCATGTCCGAGGACATCCTGGCATTCAGCGAAGAGGACTTCGAGACCTTATCTTATCCACATAACGACGCGCTGGTAATTTCATTTCTCTTGAATAACATTCAAGTTAAACGTGTACTCGTGGATCCAGGTAGCTCGGCCAACGTAATCAGGTCGAAGGTGGTGGAATAGCTCGGGCTGCTCAACCAAATCATACCTACCTCCCGACTCCTCAACGGCTTCAACATGACCGGCGAAGCAATGAAGGGGGAGGTCACCCTCCCGGTCAACATGTCTGATATAGTTCGGAATACCAAATTTCACGTCGTCGAAGGTGACATGAGGTACAATGCATTGCTTGGAAGGACATGGATACACAATATGAGGGCAGTACCGTCAACTCTTCATCAGATGATGAAATTTCCAACAAAAGACGGTATAAAAATTGTATATGGGGAACGTCATGCGGCAAAAGATATGTTTGCGGTTCACGGGGAGGTGCCAACTTCTATACCCTCCGCCTCGAAGGAGCCGGTAGACAAACAGACCCTCGAGGAAGATGAAGAAGACTTCTTCACTTCCCGAACCTTCATTGCCCCCGAAGAATCGGATGCAACAAAGTCAACAATTGAAGAACTGGAGCAAGCTGTCTTGATTAAGCATCTCCCAGATCGGAAGGTATACCTGGGAACGGGACTAACCCCCGAACTCAGGAAAAAACTCATTCAATTTCTTATTAATAACATTGATTGCTTTGCTTGGTCCCATTTAGACATGACAGGGATCCCGCCGGAAATAACCACTCATCGACTAAGTGTCGACCCCATATTCAAATCGGTGAAGCAAAAAAGGAGACCTCAGTCCGAGGTAAAACACACATTCATCAAGGACGAGGTAACAAAACTCGTCAAAATAGGGTCTATTAGGGAGATAAAATATCCTGGATGGTTGGCTAATGTGGTGGTAGTTCCCAAAAAGGGGAATAAGTTAAGGATGTGCGTAGATTATAAAGACTTGAATAAAGCGTGTCCCAAATATTCATTCATGTTGCCCAACATCGACCGCATGATCGATGCCACGGACGACCACGAGATCCTCACCTTTTTAGACGCCTACTCTAGCTTTAATCAAATCCAGATGAACCCCGAGGACAGGGAGAAAACTTCGTTCATCACGAAGTACGGTACATACTGCTACAATGTGATTCCCTTCGGGCTAAAAAATGCGGGAGCCACGTACCAACGCCTAGTTATAAGATGTTCGAGCATCAAATAGGCAAATCCATGAAAGTTTCCATTGACGATATGCTAGTTAAGTCCCTGCGCGTAGAGGACCATTTGACTCATTTTCAGGAGACATTTGACATCCTCAGAAACTACAACATGAAACTCAATCCCGAGAAGTGTGCCTTCGGAGTGGGTTCGGGAAAATTCTTAGACTTCATGGTGTCAAACAGGGGAATTGAGATCAACCCCGACAAAATCAAAGCCATCGAAGAAATCACAGTGGTGAACAATGTGAAGGTCGTACAACGGCTGACCGGGCGGATAGCGGCCTTGGGCCGGTTCATATCGAGGTCATCTGATAAGAGTCATCACTTCTTCTCCTTTCTCAAAAAGAAAAACAGCTTCGAATGGACTCCGGAATGCCAACGCGCCTTAGAGGAGTTGAAGCGATATCTGACAAGCCCAACTTTACTCCACACTCCAAAGGAAGATAAACGTTGTATTTGTACATGGCCGTATCTGAGGTAGCGGTAAGTGGTGTGCTGGTTCGAGAAGAACAAGGTACGCAATGTCTCAATTCCCTGTTTATTATGTAAGTCGGACCCTGGGAGATGTAGAAACCAGGTATCCGTACCTAGAAAAATTAGCTCTTGCATTAATAAGCGCATCTCAAAAATTAAAGCCTTATTTTCAATAGCATCGTATTTATGTTTTAACGACATATCCTCTTCGGGGCATATTACATAAGCCCGAGTTATCGGGTCGACTGGCCAAATGGGCCATCGAACTCGGAGGGTACGATATCGAATATCAACCCCGGACGGCTATCAAGTCCCAAATTTTGGCGGATTTTGTGGCCGACTTTATGCCCGCCCTCGTGCTCGGGGTAGAGAAAGAACTTCTGTTAAACACGGGCACATCTTCGGGGGTATGGACCTTATTCACTAACGGGGCCTCGAACGTGAAAGGGTCCGGGCTAGGCATAGAAGCCACCTACGGGCGGCATAATTAGGAAGTCTATAAAAACTGCAAGGCTCACTAACAATGAAGCCGAGTATGAGGCTATGATTGCAGTTCTGGAATTGGCCAAAGGCCTAGGAGCGGAGGTCATCGAAGCAAAATGTGATTCCCTTCTGGTGGTAAATCAGGTAAATAGGAGCTTCGAGGTACGGGAAGACAGGATGCAAAGATACTTAGACAAAATTCAAGTCACACTACACCGCTTCAAAGAATGGACTCTGGTCTACATACCTCAGGAGCAGAATAGCAAGGCCAATGCCCTCGCAAACCTGGGATCATCAGTCCAGGAAGATGACATACTCTTCGGGGCTGTTGTTCAACTATCCAAATCAGTGATCGAAAAAGGCCATGCCGAGATCAACTTCACTAGCCTGACATGGGATTGGAGAAATAAATATATCGACTCTTTGGAAAGTGGAAAGCTACCCGCGGACCCAAAAGAGTCGAGGGCCCTACGAATCAAAGTAGCCTGGTTCTCGCTCGACGAAAATGGAACTCTATATAGAAGAACCTTTGATGGGCCCCTAGCGGTATGCCTGGGACCCGGGGATACAGATTATGTACTCCGAGAAATCCACGACGGCACCTGCGGAAATCACTTCGGTGCAGATTCCTTAGTCCGAAAGGTGATTAGAGCGGGCTACTATTGGGACAGCATGGAGAAGGACACTAAAGAATTTGTCCGAAAATGCAACAAATGCTAGAGATTTGCACCGATGATCCACCAACCCGGTGAACAGCTACATTTGGTCTTGTCACCATGGCCGTCATGAAGTGAGGGATGGACATCGTCGGACCCCTACCAACGGCACCAGGTAAAGCTAGATTTATTTTATTTATGACTAACTACTTCTCAAAATGGGTGGAAGCACAGGCATTTGAGAAGATAAGAGAAAAAGAAGTCATTAACTTCATCTGGGACCATATCATGTGTCGATTCGGGATTCCCTCCGAGATAACATGTGATAAGGGGAAGCAGATCATCGGAAGCAAAGTAACTGATTTCCTCGAGGATCATAAAATCAAAAAGGCCCTGTCAACTCCCTACCACCCAAGTGCGAACGGTCAGGCCGAGTCCACAAACAAGACCATCATTCGAAACTTGAAAAAGAAGTTATAAAATGCGAAGGGAAAATGGAGGGAAATGCTGCCTAAAGTGTTATGGGCATATCGAACAACTCCAAAATCAAGCACGGGAGAGACGCCTTTCTCTCTGGTATATGGCTCCGAGGCTTCAATATCGGTCGAGGTCGGAAAGCCAAGCGCTAGATTTCTACATGCCACCGAGAGCTCAAACAATGAGTCCATGACTACAGCCCTTGAACTACTAGATAAAAAGCAAGAAGCTTCACTGGTCCAAATGGTCGCCCAAAAATAAAGAATCGAAAGGTACTATAACAAGAGAGCAAACCTCCGACATTTCAGAATCGGGGACTTACTCCTAAGAAAAGTCACCCTAAACACTCAAAACCCTAATGAAGGGAAGCTAGGCCCAAGCTGGGAAGGACCGTACCGCGTCCTCAGGGTTATCGAAAAAGGGTCGTACAAGCTCGGTACCATGGAAGGTGAACAGCTTCCGAGCAATTGGGACATATCAAGGCTCAAACGCTATTACTGCTGAAGTATCCGATGGAAGACGCCAAAACATCCTCCAACTCAAAAACCTTGGGTTCTAAAGCATGCATTGCACTCTTTTCCTTCGATCGGATTTTATTCTAAAAAGGGTTTTACCGGCAAGGTTTTTAATGAGGCAACATCTATATGCTACCTGAGGAGAACTTAACAAATATTCAAGGCTCTTCTTCAATCAACCTCGAATACTGGGGGGAATCCCCCCGGGAATCATCTCCCCAAAGAAATCAAGACAAGCCAAAGAAGGTCTTCATAGAAAGACGATGTATTGGGCCAAACGGTCGAAAGAACTGTGTCCGCATAGAACAATCGAACCTTCAAACAACGAAAACTATGTATACTTGTACCAAGTAATCAAAGGAGTATCTTTTACCACCAAAAAATGCTTCGCCCTTCAAAGAAGTCTGTTATTTTACAAGAAACGGCTCCAAGGCTAGAAATTTCCCGAACACTCGGGGACTGACATCAAAAACTCGAAGAGGTAAGACCTCCTGGTCGAAAACTTCAAGCTCATAAGCCCTCAATGAGGTGACATCAAGTTTACAAGGAACGGCTCCAGAGCCAAAAGCTTTCAATGTCTCGGGTACTGTCACCGACTGCCACCCCCATCAAGCCATCAAAACTCAAGGGCGTAAGACCACCATGAGGCAACCTCGAGCCCGAAAGCCCTCCATGTGGCAATGCTAAAAAACATAAGACCTCTGTGAGGCGTTATCAACAGCATAAGGCCCCAAGCGAGCAACCTCGAGCTCATAAGACCTCCATAAGGCAATATCAAATCTGTAAGACCTCAAGAAAGGCATGAATTATACTTGTACCAAGTAACCTATCTGTAAGACCTCAAGTAAGTCATGTTCAACTTTATAAGACCTTACAAAATGCATAATCCCGATATTAAAGTCAAGGCTATATATTCGAACTTGTAAGACCCCTAAAAAGGCATAACCTCGATATAAACGTCGAGGCTACTTCACTCGGGAACTAAAAGGCTACGGCCAAGTAAAAATAACTACGGTCATAAGGCTGTACCAGCCAAACTAACGCGACTCGGGGACGCCCGACCGTCGCCATAAAATCACAGGCCTTCAATTACTTCGAAAATACTTTGAAAAGAACCGGTTAATCAGGCTACCCTCGGCATAAGAAAAAGAGCTTCGATCGTATAAGCTCCAAACAATAAAAAGGCTTCAAAACAATTCAACCATTGAGCGAAACCTCCCGAGGTCTCATTTATCGTCACATAACGACTCACAATCGAGGTTCTTATCGAACCGTCAGAGAGTCGGACGAACACAAAACTTCAAAAAAAAGTCTTCAGTGAGGGAAAAATAAAGCCTATGTTAGAGGTCGTACCGACCCAACGCATAAGAGCCATTGTCGCTAGCTAAAATTAAAGGTCGCACCGACCCAACACGTGAGAGCCACTGTCGCCAGCTTAAATTAGAGGTCGCACCGACCCAACGCGTAATTGCCTAAGAGGTAGCCTATATTAGAGGTCGTACCAACCCAACGCGTAAGAGCCTAAAGGCCAGCTTAAAAGAGCCTTAGGGCCGATTAGAGGTTGCACCGACCCAACGCGTAAGAGCCTAAGGGCCGGCTCAAATAGCCTCAGGGCCAATTTTTAGACCTAAAGGTCAATGAACTCAAGTCAAAACTCGACCCGGGGACTAAGCCCCAAACGGTCAACTTTCGACCATTGCGAATCACCCAGCAATAGCGAAACTTAAGGCTTTAACCCGAGGTCTAAAATCTCGAACTAATTGTCAAAAACATCGCAGATTATTCCTAAAAAGCAAAGGAAAAACGGGAAATGATGAAAAACGAAAGGCTTTTTACATATATACTGAAAGTTCACAAGGGTGCATTTATAAGGCCTATGCCTAAAGCCCTTACGGGGGAGAAAGCAAGAAAAACCCTAATCTACCGCCGGGGCTGTGCCTTCAACGGTTCCTTCGGAGGTTGTGCCTTCAATAGCTCCGGCCACAGCCCTCAGGTCGCCAATGGCCCCCCTTCCCCTTCGGGGATTTCGCCCTCATCGTCTTCCGAGCCACTGTTCGACTCACCTTCAGAGGGAAGCAGGGCCGCAGCTTCCTCTTCTACAGTCTTCACCCTCTCGATCTCGGTAGACAAATCGATGCCCCCCTACACGTATATCTTCGAGAGCCTGCCTCCGAGATACTAACCGGGTATGTTCCACAGCTCGGATCAATTGTAGCTCGCCCCCCCCCCCAAAACACCTTCCTGGCCTCAGCATTGCAACAGCATCCTCTTTGTGCGAGGATACGAGCGCCTCGGTTTCAGCCTTGATCCCGGATAGCGCAACAACTAACTCAGTATGAAGTTCTTTATACTTATTGCTCTCCACCCTCGCGCCACGAAGTTGATGTCCGACTGAGACCACTTTCCCCTGAAGGGTATCTCTCTCATAAGCTATCTCACTCACGTGCCGTTTGAGTTCGAGAATTTCAGAGTCTCTGGCTCGGAGCTCCTCCCGCATTAGAACATCCTTCTTCTCAAGCTGCATAGATCAGCCCAAGGGTATTAAAACACTGAAACCGGGTAAGCATGTAGCCAAGAACAAGCAGAAACTACATAACCTGCTCAATGAGGTGAGTCCTCTCTAGGGACGCCGCCCCGAAATGATCTCGAAGGCCACGGAGTTCCTCCTCCTTCTTGGTAAAAAGAGCTTCCGAGGTGAGCTTCCTATGCTCGCCCTCGTAGCGAGTCAACTCGGCTTGAAACCTGGCAAAGGTCTAATTATAAAGCAACTTGGCCTGGAACCGTGAAAGAAATAAAGTTAGAACCGTGAAAGAAATAAAGTTAGAAAGACGAAGAGCGGGACGTCGAGCAGAATTTGCAAAAAGTTACCTGCTCACAGAGCCTACCCATCTCACTGAAAATAAGTGAGGCGTCGAGCTCAAGGTTTTTCTCAGGCGCAGCTAAAGGCCTTTCAAACGCATCAGAAGGTTCTTTATTATGGGCATCCTATATCTCCTTAGGAGGTAAAGTCGGTCTCGAAGGGGAATCGCTCACTACAATAACCCCGACTGGATCAATCGGGGCCGTCTCTTGTCTCTGAAGAGCTTCAGAACTAGGTTCCTCTGGACCACCTACAAAATGCACCTCAGCTCGAGGAATAGTTTGGCTGTCAACCGGCCCAGGGACATTACGTGATACATCCTCGAAGGCCTCTTCAGCCCGAGGTAGGATAAAAACAACATCAAGTTCCAATTTAGAAGCCACCGGCTCAGCAATACGAGGGACGGTCAGGTTTTCTCCTCCCTCGGGTGCTGCCAAGGAAGCATTTTCTCCTCGCCTTCAGCTCGGGGACTCCCCAATACTTCTGGAATTAAGGCTGCCGAGTTAGCCTTAGGTTTTTCCATTTTAGCCTTCTTGGATTTCGGATGCTCAGTCGACGATTCCCTTCGTTTTCTCTCCTCTTTGTCGGGTTTCGGGGTATCCGCTTCCCCGGGCAGTGTTTCTCTTATCAAGGAGGCCTCTCCCAAACCTGCACAAATACAAAATATAAACACAAGGAATAAAGGCGGAACCGGTGTTGTTTCTTGTGAGAGATGTGATTGCACCAGAAGTGAGGCCTCACCATGGTTCATGGCCTCCCATCGAGCCCTGGACAGGACGCGCCACACGCGCTCAACATATGTGCAGGCCGAATCTAGCCGACCAACTCAGCCCGAGAGATCTCTAGCCGCGCCAGGGTACACCGTGTCAGCCGCATCGGCAGAGGAAGTCAGTTCATGGGGAAATTGATCCCAAAGGAAAAGAAAATACTTAATCATCGTATCTACTTACGCTTCGTGTTCCATCTTTCAGGGAACGGCATCTTCAGCTGGGATCAGGTCCGAAGTCCTAACTCGAACAAAACGGCTCATCCACCCTCCATCCATAACCTCGTCAATACAAGCAAAAAAGGCTTTTGAGGCCCGGCATCGAAGCTTAATCAGGCCCCCTCGAAGGAGTCGGGGACTGTACATTCTGATCAAGTAGTCGAGGGTGAAGGGCATCCCCTTAATCATGTTCACAAAATACCTGATCATATAAACAATACGCCAAAACGACGGATGAATTTGGCCGAGAGTCACTCGGTATCGTTCACAGAAGTCGAGGATCACAGGATATATTGAAGGCGAGAATGGCTCGACCGGGCCAAGTGTAAATGGATAGGTATACACACTGAGGAAGCCGGCCTTGTATGTCGTTATGAAGGTGAGGATGAATTTGGCCGAGAGTCACTCGGTATCGTTCGCAGAAGTCGATGATCACGGGATATATTGAAGGCGAGAATGGCTTGATCGGGCCAAGAGTAAATGGATAGGTATACACACTGAGGAAGTCCGCCTTGTATGTCGTTATGTCTTCTCCCCGAGAACGGATCTCCACCAGCACCGCGTCCCACCAGCGGCAATCGGTCTTCACCTTCTCGATGGCTGCTATTAAACTAATGTATCGGGACACGGGTCCGCATCGCCCCGGCTTCGGAGAAGGCTTGTCGACCTTGAAATCGGAGGTCATTTCGCAGGACCCTAGGATGCTTGCTCAAGAAGAGGGGGTGCTGTTGCCTTACCCTTGGAAGAGCGTGAAAAAGATGGAGGCACATCTTCCTGAGGGACAGAGATGGAAGTCTTCACCATTCTCGTTAAAAAAAAGGGTTTCAGAGGGGAGAAGAGATTGTAATCAGGGGAAGAACATGAGAGAGAAGTAAGAAGAACTCTTTCAAAGGCTTAATGATGCAGTGGAAAATAAGGGGCGAAGGAAGGAGTATTTATAGAGGCCCATCATGTACGTTGGAGCCGGCCGAATGGTAGCCAACCGCTGTAATCAACTCAAAGGCTCTTCAAAGACTGTATGGGCGCGATCTTTAAACACCCTTTTATCGCGCCAATCGCTTGATATAGCGCAACTGATGTCGTGATGAATGTATCAAATAGGCAAGAATTCAAGACCGTTTCTTATTATTTTCACTCTAAGAAACGCGGGGACTATTTGTACACGGCTAAAATCGGAGAGTCCGATTTTATGGTCGACATGACGTTCAATATCCCAGGAGGCTTGAGGTACAGCTCGAGGTCTGACCCCGAGGGTTCCCTATGCTAGATCTCGGGGCAGCACAAATCGACTATTGTTGTCATGGACAAGTGGGATATTTTCAAGGCACGTGATCAAAGCTGACAACGCCTGCAAGAATAGTGCAGGTCCGTACTGGACCTTTAAGTAGTTGTACCAGCTACTTTCCTTTGTAATGATTATACATGTACCATGTTTGGATTTCCCCCTTCTATATAAAGGGGACCCTTGTCATTTATTGCACACGGGATATTCAATACAAGAACAAAAACATTCTCCATCATCCTCTCTTTTATTTATCGCTTACATTTATTGTGTTTCATTGATTGTTCTTCATTTATTACTCATTATTGATCATAAAAAGCCATTATTGAGGCCCTTAGAACTGTTAATCCTTCATGGATCGTCCCCAGTCAAGCTCGTGAGCTCGACCTCGAGGCCCAGCATAGGCTAGCCCGAGACCCCGACTCTCGGCTACTCGGTTTGCATAGCATACTACTTTCAAGCTCTTGTCTTATTTTCTAGTCTCACGCTTAGCATCTACTGTCTAACAACTAGCATAAAAATAAATCACGTATTTTTAGAACCACAATATCAAATTTAATTATAATTACCAATTTCAAAGTAAACAACTACAAAATTGAAGAACGTATATTATTATAAACCTTCAAGAATAATCTAAAAGACAGAAAGTTTACCTCAAACAAAACAAAAGCAATTTTACCTTCGCATACCTCAACACTATCAAGAATTTCTGATAAAGAATATGAAACATTGGCTTCTGTTATAGAAGTGTTCAGCTCCTCCTTTTTCTAAATGACTTTAGTTTCAAAATTCTAATTTAAGAAGTATAAAAATATAGGTTGACAAAAGCATTGTCCAACCAGAAAACTAAAAGAGAGTGTTTATGTAGAATAAAATTGGGTATTAATCAACTTTTTTTTTACACTCTTGGAATATTAAAGAATGAGTTTCCTACTTACTATACAAATTTACCTTTTAATGTGTATATTAAATAATGAGTTTCTACTTATTGTCTTGCTCTTTTTCCTTTATAACATACGAAAATTTCGATCATATTAATAGGAATACTAAATAATGACTTTCTTCTTATTGTCTTATTAACTTTTTACCAAGAAAACTTTTATTTTCCCGCAAGCTATAGTATACTTAGATAGGGTAAAAAAGACGAATAACATTTAGCTAATGGCCTTCATGCTTTTAATATAGTGCAGATAGATAGGAATACTAAATAATGACTTTCTTCTTATTGTCTTATTAACTTTTTACCAAGAAAACTTTTATTTTCCCGCAAGCTATAGTATACTTACATAGGGTAAAAAAGGCGAATAACATTTAGCTAATGGCCTTCATGCTTTTAATATAGTGTAGATATTCCACTATGGAATTTTAATTCTTTCCCTTAAAAAATAAGACATCTATCTATCTATCTATCTATCTATATATATAGATTGTGGGCAATAGAAAACTGAGGTGGCACATCTCTTTAACAAGCATTGGCATTTATCTTTTTCCTCCTTTTTCTTTTTCTTGCTATTTACTTAACTTAATTAAATGTTTAAAACGTTCCAAGGGTCAATTTTAAAAGGTCCAACCGTTCCAATGTTTAAAGACACAACCGTCCCGTTATGAAGCTGTAAAGCCGCAGCCAATGAAAATTGAAAGGTGACTCTCTAATGACTTTTGATGAATTTTAAATATGTACATAAGCAAACCAGAAAAGAAAAAGTCCATAAAGCCAATCATATCATAGACATTACCCACCATAATTTCAGATACATTTTAAGGTATGGAGCCTCCCCAGCTTTGTGAACTTGCGGGGGGGGGGGGGGGGGGGGGAATTAACAAATTCAGTTATATTGGCTATTGAGATAAAAATTCTGATAATGAGTTGGGATGTCATCCGTAATATTGTTATTTTTACGTGTTGTTTAACAATTTGTATTGACTGATTCAAATTTACGTTTCCTTTTTCTTTCTCCTTTATCTTCTTCCTTTTTTTTTTTTTGGGTTTTAAACCTCTATTGAATTTAGTACTACTAACTATAATCTTGAAAATCCTATAAACTCTTGGGAGATTCACTAAGAGATCAAGACATCAAATTATATCTTTCTCAAGTCTGATCGTACTTTTACAAGATCAACTCAGAGTGCAGTCGGGTGCTTCTTGAAAATCAAATACTTCACAAGAATCCACACAAATTCTTTGCTCGATGAAGAATAATTCGGAGAGAAGAATCAACAGAAAAACTAATTGTGTTCGCATTGTTTATCAATAAATTATTTTTCTTTAAAAAAAATAGTACCACAGGCGTCACTCTTAAAGAAGATGAACAATTATGAACCTCAAATTTTCTCTTCCTCTGCAATACCAACGGTTTGTTTCTGTTTTTCTGTATATTTATCTATATTATTTTAAAAAAAAAAAATCTTTAATGAAGTGATGTGTCACATATTTTTGGCTAGCATTGACATGTATCTTTATTTTGTATTTTCTTTTCCTTTTGGTGTGACAAATTTCTATTATAATAGAAGAAACTTTTGAAAAATGTTTAAAAGTCAAACTTAAATATGCATGTATATGTATTTGAGAAACATTATTTCTAAACAAAGGACATAAAATTATCGAAACTTTTTTCAATTCATAGGAAATCTAAGAGCTAATTAATTAAGAAATACATGGTCAATTATTTGAATTGCACTTATATTTGAGGGTGGTCTTCGCTATGTCTTTAGCCTTTTTCATAAGTTGTAGATTAGATGATAAATATTTTTTTATATTAAGAATTTTAACCAAATTAGTTTTGGCGCTTTTCTAAATCCTATTTTGTTAAATGGTTTTCGGTTTAACATATAATGTTCTTTTTAGAAAATAGTGAAGTGTGTGAATAAATTAAATTTGTATTGATAATATTGTGAATTTCGGAGCAATCCATAAGAGAATATTTATATTTGTCTTTCATGTGTGAAAATTGTCTCTTTTATCTCGATTAAGTGTATTCAAGAATCATAGTGCTAATTAATTATTTTTTTACCACGTGAAGCGCGAATAACTTGACTAGTTATAAGATAAACGTGTTTCTCTTGAAACATGACACAAAATGATGACATGTTTGTGGCCGATAAAATACCGGAAAAGTTCCTATTAAGATAATAATGAGTACTGTATTTGATATTCTCAAAATCGAATTAATAGACTTTTTTATTTATTAAAAGTTAATATTTAAGTTTAGGTTTTTCCCAGTGTCAAAATAAAACGTGTCGAATCTGCAATTAGTACTTTTGAGTTCTTTCTCCAACCAGCCGTTCCTAATAGTGTTCATAATTAAGATTAAATCGAAAAATCAAACTGAACAAAAACTTTTTTGGTTTCTGGTTTATTTTTTCGATTATTTTGGTTTGGTTTGTTTGAATTTTTTTTTTTAACAGGGGCTTCTTGGTTTGGTTTTGGATCTTCAAAAATAAAAATCAAAAAAATTGGGAAAAATAAATTATTTAATATATACAATTCATACCAAAAATTTACCACCGAAGCGAACAACATACATTTCATACTTTAACAACGACATTGCATATATCATGATAACTTAAATTTCATAACTGAAAATTATAAATATTTGGCTTAGCAGCTTAAAAGTATTTACAATTTTTTTCGTCTTTGCTGAAATTTAAGCATGAGATTTCATGATTCTTAACCCATTTTATTAACTACTAAATCACACTCTAATTGCGATGCTACTAAAGCAATCAGGACTGATCAGACAAGTAGCGATGCTACTAAAACATGTTTTATTGGTAGTTTGATCATTTCAAGCAAAAAAATATCAAAAGTCACTCTAAAACTCTAAATAATAAAAATTGAATTTGTTCCAAAACCAGATGTAGGCATATAAATTTTATTAAAATTAAATTCATGAAATAATTTGGACTATATTATAAAATTCAAGATATATTGTTCCAAATAAATATATGGGCTAATATAATTGAATTAATTATATAAGTCCAATATATACGGATTAAATAAATAAGTCTTAATCAATTGGGTTAGCCCATGTAATTGGGCTAAAGTGATGAGCCCACTTCATTAAGCCCAAGATGTCATCTTCCTAGATGCCCAGCTTGGTGCCACGTGTCAAATGATGTGGTGCGCCAAGTCAAACGGAAGAGCCAATAGGATCATGCCACGTGTCAAAATGACAAGGCATGCCAAGTCACATTAAAAGCCAATGAAACTGCGCCACGTGTGCAAGTGACATGTTCTGGCCAATCACATACGGCCATGTCACACTTCAATTTGATTGGTCGGAAAGTTTGTTCTTATCACAACTCCTCCCTTCCACAACTATAAATAGGGGTCTTCATAACTCAGAAAAGACACCAGAAGTTATAACAAGAAGCAAGAGCGAGCTCGTGGATCAAACGCCGCAAATTTCTCTACAAGTTTCAAACTTCAAGCAATCAAATTCAAGATTCAAGCAATCAAATTCAAGCTCAAGAACGAAGAACAAATCAAGGTCAAGTTCAAGCAATCAAGCTCAAGCTCAAGAACAAGACCATTGTTCGTGGCAACAACTACATATTCAAGATCAAGTTCAAAGGCCCTTGAATTTATTTACTATTGAAAAGAAGAACCAGAGGAATCATAGAGATTGTACACTCAAATATTCGAAATAAAATACTACGATTGTTCCAATATTTTTCGATCTTAATTTTATTTTCTCGATACAAATTTATTGTCTACAAATTCTGGCACGCCCAGTGGGACAATCTCTACCTCTCATCTAAACTTTTCAATCACCAAAGTCCAAGAACATTGAAATGGCTTCAAAGAAAATCAACTCCGGTTCAACTTCCACCAATGCTGCTAACTCCAGGTTCTATGGTGATAAAGAAAGCATCCTCGATGTTACCTTTGGAAGCTTCGGACCAGTTACGAGGAGCAAAGCGAGCTCTTTAGGACAACAAGCACCCCAAGTACCGTTCGTATCAACCCCTGTTTTCGGATCTTCATCCTCAAAAGGAGCAAGATCTTCCACAAACGCACCTGAAGGAGGAAGCGATATTGCTGAAAAGATCAAGAAAACTCTTGCTCTGCTTGACCTCTCCGAATCCAAGCACTCTACTGTGAAGGAAGATGATTATGCTTCAAGTGATGGATCCTCCCCACTTACACCACATAGCGCGAGTCAATCAAGGATCAATATGTGTGAAAATCCATGCTACTCTCCGTCGTCCACGACAATCATGCAAGCCATGGTGACAAACACTTCATCTGTGAAAGAGCAATTGGCAAACTTGACAGAAGAAATCGCTGGCTTGACCAAATGCATGCAAAATCAAGAGGCTAGAATTGACAAGCTAACAGACAGGGTGGGAATCTTGATGGAAGAAGAATCCACCCACGTACCCAGCAAGCTCCCAGAAGTTCTAGAGAGTAACTCTCCCCCAAGACAAGTAGCGTCCACTAAGGCTATCCCTGTCTCATCTGAAGGGACGATTCAAATCGATCAACTGAAAGAGTTCATTGAAGGAACCATTAAGAACAAATATGAGGTTGTTTCCAAATCCTCCCTTACATATGCAAAGTCGTACACTGCAAGGGGCGATATATTGAAGATGTTTGTTGGCTATCAACCTCCAAAGTTTCAACAGTTTGATGGTAAAGGTAACCCAAAGCAACATGTGGCACACTTCGTGGAGACGTGCAACAATGCTGGGACTTATGGAGATTACCTCATCAAGCAGTTTGTCCGCTCGCTAAAAGGAAATGCTTTTGACTGGTACACAGACCTCGAGGTTGGATCTATCGATAACTGGGATCAACTAGAGCAAGAGTTCCTCAATCGCTTTTATAGAACTTACAAATACTCATCAATGAAAGGGGGAATCAGTTATCGACTTTATCAATTGTTGGAGGAATTCAAGCCTCAACTGCAAAGACAGGCTTAGTGAAGCTTCGGGCATAGAGATGTGCATCCAAGGTGTCACACCTCCTATTTTCCTACTACACCCGCAGAAGAGGGTATAATAAAGGGAGTTATTTCCAACTTGAAGTGACAATCGGAACGGGATTTATTATTAAATTTTCAGAGTCGCCACTTGGGAGGTTAATGGTGTCCCAAGTCACCGGTTAAATCCCGACCCGAGGAGATTATGAATCTGTTATCAGTCCGCGAACCAGAAATCCAGGTAAGGAATTCTGTTAACCCGGGAGAAGGTGTTAGGCATTCCTAGATTCCGTGGTTCTAGCACGGTCGCTCAACTGTTGTGATTGATTTTATCTGATTTCAAACATGTTCTAACTTATGTGCCTTTTATTAGTAAACCGCTTTTATTGTTGTTTTTAATGAGAATTGCAACGTCGTGAAAATGCGTCTCGAACCACGTCGCACCACTGCACCCGTGGTTGTCAACACATTTCAACTTCGTTGAGATTCGGATTTGGGTCACATAAATGTGCACCCGCATTTAGGAAGGTAATTTTAATAAAATCGCGTGCCTAAAGAGACTATTGCGTTATTATCTTTGGGGAAGGCCGTGGAATTCACTGAACAAGCCATCCCGAAGTCTAGGTATTTTAGTATAAACATTTATCGAGGGCCCCGCAATTTTGCATTGTATTTGGCGAGGCTCGTCTCGTTTATTATTTAAAGGCTAGTCCTGAAGTAAACTACGACTTTCCATTTATTTATCTCTAATAACACGAGAAAAGGTCCTAATTAGTCAATAGACATAAACGGACAAAATTCCCAATAGAAACAGGCGTTGGGCCTGATATTAGCCCAAATCGGACAAGCATATCAGGCTGCGTTGGGATGATCAGAAGATCGAATCCCTGGAGCTGGCGAACCACTGCTCTGCTCAAACCTTTGCCCACCGCAATTATTTCGAACTCTTATGAGACAATAAAGTAAGCAATGTATTCTTATTCAAGTTAACAGAATATTGATTACAAGTTACGAGCCTAAATTCATACTTTGTCCATATCTAATTATCAAACAACCAACAATGTATTCATATTCAACTAATTAATTCACTACTGACCCAGAATTGCCAATGCTTGCCTTAAAACAGTGTACTCAGAAACACAGGTTTTGACATTGAAAATTAGCCTGCTTATATTAACTATTGCATTACGAAGGGGCTATAGAAACAAGTTTAAACTACTTCTGACTTTTAAACTTTAAACAGAAAAATGCGAAACAAGTCTAACTACAGCTGATAGCTACAAATTAACAGTCCAAACATGTCATTAACCACTGAAAATAGACATTAGATTCTAACATGTGAATTGCTATAATCAGAATTAAAATTCATTGCACAGTCCAGATGTACAGTCCAGTTACACAGTCCAGTTATACAGTCCAGGGTTTACATACATACAAATCGATTTGACACTATGCTGTGCGATTAAATCTAACGCCTATTTAACTACCAATACACCACAATCCAGGCAGCATATTTCAAGATCAAACAGGTGAATATTTGTATTCCATTTCAAGCTTAAGGTTACAGCAGGGCAGATTCAAATGTGTACCTGGTAATTGCAAATAAGAAAAGGAAAAGATCAGCAGCAGTGATAGTTCTCAACAGCAGCCCAAGAATAAGTTAAAACCCAGTAACAGCTCAGTCAACACAGCAAGTTCAGGAATAGGTTTGAAATTCCAGTAATGAACCAAAACACAGCAACAATTTCAAGCACCAATGCAATCCAAAACCAACTCGACTACTCAGACTCAGTTTACAGCAACTCAAATAAACCTTAACGACTCTCTTTGCAGCTACTTTCACATGTAGAACAGTACACTCGTAAACCAGCCTTTTTCTGATCCTAATGCTGATATTAGTATTATTCTGAAGGAATTTTAGGCTTTCAGAAACTCTGTATCATGCCTTTTGGGAGGGGGGTTTAGATGACTGCCCGTAAAAACTTCTTCAACAAGGCAATGGGCATGCCTTTTATAGACAAAACTAAGGCTCTATCAGATTTTTCCTTTACACTTCTAGTCCTTCTTTTATTTTCAGTGTTTACCCTTTATTTTCTGACTTGTTACACAAGTAACTACACCTATTCTCTTGAAATCTATACTATAGTCCATCCTAGAAGGTTCTATGCCCCTTACAATTCCTATTCTACCCTTACTTTACTTCAACAATTACCAAATCTAATAAAACTACCCTTTTTTCATGTCCAAACTACCCTTAAAACCTCCTGAAATTACTAACATGTCTCAACCTTGTTAACTAACTGATCAGTTATCTTGCAAATTAAACAGCTAGAACCAAACTTAAACAACTCTTAAATCCAAACTAATTACTGAATCTCAAATTACCAATTATCATTAACAATCAACCAACTAATCAATTAACAATAATAAAATCAGTACGAAACTAGAAAAACCCAAACAAATAGAAACTAATCAAATCAGAATTCTAGACATTGAACCCTAACTACGGATTAACAAAAGAAAATATGCTTAAGAGAAATCACACATAACAAAAAAAAGATTCATGCTACTGGACGCCTCAACAGAACAGAACAACTCGTTGATTCAAAAGTGCAGACAAAACCTAAATTAATTTCTTGAACTTATAACAGAATGAAAAGAATTATTGAACTAGTCATGAAGCAACACACAAAATTAGAAAATTTACTGGTATAATTTCTACAGTCATGCCACTGAAACTAACCAAATTGCTAAAGAAATCAGAACTAATAAGCAACACGAGAAGGCAACTGATGACTAAACACATGCAAACAATAAAGAAAGGACACTGTTGGAGAAAAACTTATCTAGGGTTCCGCCGGAAAATTTTGGAATTGAAATTCGAACCATTCCGGTCACATTTGAATCGAACGTCCATGGGGATCTGATAGGGGAAGACCAAGCGGTCCTATGGTGTTAATCTGGGCTCGATTAGGCTACTTTGAACTTTGGCCGGAAAACTTCAATCCAATATTCGAGATGTTCTGGTCAGATTTGAGGGGCGGGGCTTAGAGGGTTTGAAAGAGGAGGTGATGGTGGTTGAGTGGTGTTAATTTGGGGTGGTTTGGACAAGGTTGTGTTTTGGCCGGAAATTTCGATCTAATATTTGGAACGATTGGTTAAGATTCGAAGGAAAACAAAGGCAAGGTTGGAAAGAGGAGAACGAGGAGAACCGGTGGTGTAATTTTGGGAGGATTTGGGGCTTCGCCGCCGGCGGCGGACGGCGGAGGGACGGTGGGGCTAGGGCGGAGGAGGGTGGCCGGCACCGGCGTTACAGGGGAGGCGTCGGTACGAGGAAGAGGGGTATGGTTTTTTTGTTTAATTATTTTTTCGGACAGTTATAAGGGATTTGAGACTTAGTTCTCAACCGTTGGATCTTGAAGGATCAACGGATGAGATTCACCTGGGCAGAACGGCGTCGTTTTTGAATGGGGTTGCTGGACCGGGTTACAGGGGACGGGTTGGGCAGGCTTGGGCTGGGTCTCAAGGAGGATTCGTTTGGGGCCTGGTGAAATTAAAACTTGGCCCAATTAATACTCCTTTCTCTTTCACTTCAATTTTCTTTTTAGTTCCTTTTTAATTCATTTTTCTTCTTCCAAAATTAAAATAAAAACCTAGATTAAAATTAAAAATCAAATTAACCTATCAAATTGAATTAATTAACTCATAATTGCCACATTTAATTAAAAAAACAAATTAAAGAAAAAACTACCAAAATTCAAAATTAAAATTAAAAGGCGCAAATTAAACTATTTTTGTGATTTTTCCATTTTATAAAACAACTAATTTTCACTTAATCCTAAAATGTAGAAGTAAATCCTAAATGCAAATGCAACATATTTTTTTTTGTATTTATTATTTTTTTTCAAAATTAACACGCACAGACGAAATGCAAACAATTAACATAAAATGCCACAAAAATACACAATATTGTGAATACTGAAAGAAATTATTTTGTTTTGAAATTATGGCAGTAATTCATGTAGGGCAAAAATCACGTGCTCACAAAGGTAAATACATCAAACAGTACCGGTACCACTGCGGCGTGCAGCCCGCTCCACATATCGCTGCGGCGTGCAGCCCGCTCCATTTATCGTCGACGGCGCTCACTGGGGGTGTGCAGACTCCGAGAGGGGCCCCTTACGGCTCAAGCACAATAACAAGCCATCTCGTGGCATCAATCTAGGCCCTCGGCCTCACATAAATATCAGTGCAACACTGCTGCGGCGTGCAGCCCGATCCATAAGTATCCTCACAATACAGGCCCTCGGCCTTACTCAGTCAACAAAATCACATAAGCCACTTGGGCAACAATAAAACAGTGTTTCTCAGCCCAAAACATCATTTAAATATCATTTGAGTATTAAAACTGAGTGAACATGGCTGAGTTTTCAAAACAGTAGAAAATAACATCACTGAGTTCAAATATATAATTAAATCGGTGAGGAATTTTCAACAACAATCCTCGAAGGGTTCAAATAGTTGGCACGAAGACCAAATGTGGCATTCAGGCCAAATAATGATGATAGCAAACTGATTTCAATCAAATACGTGGTAAAATCAATAATCGGGATGGACTAAGTCATAATTCCCAATGGTGCTCTACCCCACGCTCGCTATTTGGCGTGCAAGTCACCTCAACATAGCACTATGATGTGCAATCCGGGGTTACAAACCCTCATAATATCATTTACAATCATTACTCACCTCGAACCGGCAAAATCTCTACCTCGCGACGCCTTTGCCCCTCAATTCGGCCTCCACGCACGTCGAATCTATCCAAACCCACAACGAATCCGTCACAGATGCCAAGGGAACAAAACCCAATCAAAAATAATCAAAAAACAACAAAATTCTCGAATTTAGCAAAACCCGAGTCCCGGGCCCATTTCTCGAAACTCAGAAACTTCCACACCAACGAATTCCTTATCTCGCCACGAGTCTATACATATCAAAATCCCAAGAATCGGAGTCCATTTGACCTCTCAAATTCCTAGTTTAAGCTCTCTTAGGTTCAAGCCCTAAACCACCTTTTTTGACCTTTAATTTCTTAAGTTTTCAGCTCTAATCCATGTATTTACACCATAAAATCATGTTTTTAAGTCCAAGAGTTCATACCTGATCAAAGACCTTGAAACCCTCTTCAAAATCGCCCAAAAACTCTCCAAGTCCGAAGTGAAATATGTTATTTTTCTCAAAATTTCGCGAAGATGAATTAAATATTTCTGTCCAGCAGAAACCGCTTCTGCTGTCAAAATGTCGCTTCTGCGACTACCGCTCCTGCGGTCTCCTTCCGCTTCTGCGAAAATTACCATAATCCAAAAACCCGCTTCTGCGACTTAAATCCCGCATTTACGGCTTCGCAGATGCGGCTTCCCCAACCGCTTCTGCGGAATCAGCGCCCAGGTCCCATCACCGCTTCTGCGGTCCAATCTTCGCACGAGCGAGACCGCTTCTGCGGTCCAAGCTTCGCAGAGGCAAAAACACCAGTTGCAGCAGACTTAGAAACATGAAAAATTCCAAAACTCTCGCTTTAACCATCCGAACTCACCCCGAGGCCCCCGGGATCTCAACCAAAAATACCAATGCATCCTACAACGTTATTCAAACTTGTTCGAATCATAAAAACCCATCCAACAACACTAAAATCATCAATTCACATCGAATTCAAGCCTAAGTTCTTCTAAAACTTTCGAAACACGCATTTGATCAAAAACCCAACCAAATCACCTCCGAATAACCTGAAATTTTACACACATCCCAAATCACCTAACGAAGCTACTGCAACTCTCGAAATTCCATCCCGACCCTCGGATCAAAATCTCACCTATCAACCGAAAATCGCCAAAATACTAACTTCGCCAATTCAAGCCTAATTCTACACCGGACCTCCAAAATTACTTCCGATCACACTCCTAAGTCACAAATCATCCCCCGAAGCTAACCGAACCATCGGAATTCATATCCGAGCCCTCTAACACAGAAGCTAACGTCCGGTTGACTTTTTCAAAACAAACCTTCCTTGAAGAGACTAAGTGTCTCATTTCCTTCTAGAACCAATCCAAATCAACTCGTTCACACCCAACACTGATAATGAAGCATAAAGAAATAGAAAATGGGGAAAACGGGGCGGTAACTCACGTGACAACGGGTCGGGTCGTCACAATTCATTATTTGTATTGTAAAATAGTTAATGAATTACATTCATTCATCACTAGGTTATAAGTCGATGAATCAATTATAACGGATTAATTTATATAAGCCGAGACGTTTTGTTTTTAATATTCAACAATGCATCTGAGTAGGTTATCGCTCGATGAATCAATTTACATATATATATATATATATATATACTAGTGATGTTCGAATAACACGCTTCGTTGTACTACTTTAACTACATATATAGCATGTTAGAGTATATTTTAGTGTATTCATCCCTTGTATTACAAAAGTGTTAACGGATTACAGTTATATTATTTAGATAGTAAATACAAAAGTAGTTTTTAATTTTGACCAATGTTGACCTGAAAAGAGACCAACTTTGGTCGCTAATTATCCAGATTAAAATTAGCGACCAAAGTTGGTTGCTTAATTTAAATCAGATTTATTTATATTTTGTATAATATTTAAAATAATAATATAATTATTAAACGTTAGAACTGGGTCCCAGATTAGCGACCAAAGTTGGTCTCTATCTGCTTCCCCTTTCGTAAGCGACCAACTTTGGTCGCTAATTTTAAATTATATTTATTTATATTTTATAAATAATATTATAATTATTAAAATTTTATAACTGGGTCCCACTTTAGCGACCAAAGTTGGTCGCTAATATCAATATTTCTTTGACCAAGCAAATCTGACCAGTCCGGTCAATATTTTGACCACATTATCGACCAAAAAGCGACCAACCTTGGTCGCTAATGTATTTAGAATAATTATTTAATAATTTTCTCCAATTTAGCGACCAACTTTGGTCGCTTTTCTTGACAGACCAATTTTGGTCGCAAATTGTTGGTCGCTTTTTTCTGGATTTCTAGTAGTGTTTGTGCTATGAAGACTTTACCGGAGAAAAAATTCAAAATACCGAGAAACCCGAGAGAAAATGAGATTGAAAATTCCGACTTTGTTGGTTTGGTTTGGTTTATAAATTTAGAAATCCGACACCATTAATTTGGTTTGGTAATTGAAAGATCCGAACCAACTCGACCTATATACATCCATAGTGAAACATACCAACTATGCACAGTGAGAATGGAGACTTACTTGGAGGCTTTAGATCTTTGGGAGACCGTGGAAGAGTATTATAATATTTTTCCGCTGCCTAACAATGGCCCGGATCAAGAGTCACCAGGAAAAGAAAACAAGAAAATCAAAGGAGAAAACAACATTGAGTAACTATAGTGGAAATCGGAGTGTACTTGGTGGAAATTGCAAAGAAAGTGCTGGTAAAAACGGAGGCCGAATTCATGTGGTGCAGACTACGGATCAATGAAACAAGTGAAAATCACAAAAACTAACCACATAGAGTTATCAAGGTACTAATGTTGGAGAATTAACAGTTGGCTGAATAAAATAATAGAAATAAGTACAAATTGACTCAAATACCGCCATTATAAAAGGATATAATAAAACAGTGGCATCTAAAACCTTAAAAATGTGCTATATGAATTCTTCCTTATATTTCGCTTTAGCATACTCATCAAATGTTACGTCCTACATTGTTTACTTACGCAAAACTTTAGTAAAATCTGCAGAACTACCATACTAAACAATACTGTTGCACAAACTTAGATTGGTTTCTATTTCGTCCATAGCTAGTCCATATAACATAATTAACTTGATAACCTATTAATAATACGTAGTAAAGAGGAGATGGCTTTGAGAGAGGAGAAAAAGTAGGTCTTTTTCTGAAAAATTAAAAAATAGAGGGAACATATATATCCAAAATGAAAGCGAATTCCACTAGCTCAATATATATCTTTAATAATTTATTCAATGACGAAATGCGAGTTGGCTTGGTCGTAGCCATAGCAGGAAACTGGATAAGCAGTTCAATCCGCCATTTTTGAATCACAAAGTTCTTTTTAAACTATAAGTTTACACTATATAGATTAAATCGATTGTATAGGGTAAAATTGGTTTATAATAAATGATCAAATGATAGCATGACATGTGGAACCGAAGACAGGTAAAAGACGAATCAAGTAACAACCACTACCGGAAACAACTGCAATTAACATCAGGAAAACCGAAGGGAGTATGGTCGACGGGAGCAGATCGCATATTTTCCATCGGATAGCATTCAATGAAGAATATCCTCTGGTATTAAGTGGGCAGCCGTTGCAGAGAATATTTACATTACTAGCTTGCCGTTACATATTCATCAGTGACTCCTTTATTATCATTTCAGTGAGGTTTGATCCTAGGTCTTGTTTCGCTAGGTATAGCTATAAATAGCAGGCTCAACAACCATTCTAGCACACGAAATTCTTGGCAAAACGTATGTTGTATTATATTTTCGCTCTCAATTAAACAACTTTATCTGCAATTTTACATTGTTCTCATTTCTGTCCTCGGAGACAATGCTCTCGGAGCCAGGCTTTCATCTTCTTCAATTTAATCGTCTAAGTCTTACTTTCAATCTTATTTATTTACCATTTTTGAATCAAATCAGTTTGCTTGTCCATAAACCACGTAACAAATTCAATTGTACCGTTTTATAGGTAAATAGTTTGGCGCCCACCGTGGGGTTTAGTCAGTTGCGTAATTGCTTTGATCCTTACGTTTGTTACTAACTTGTTTGATTTTTTCCTTAGCAAGAAATCGAAAATGACAGCTAATGATGTCAACATCATGCATAACATTGAAGGACACGAAAATTTGCCTCAACATAAAGATTCAATCAGCGACACCCGTAACGAAGGGGACGGGGAAACCCCAGTTCGTGAAGGGCAGTACCCCCGGCATGTACGAGAGCTAACTCCCGATGACACAGAAGAGGAACACGTTGCGAAAACAGTGAGAATCCGAAGAGAGCAACAGAAAGCCATCATGGGCCACCTCTCGATGCAGGATCGGGTTGAAGCAAGCGTTGTCAGGCGCTTCCAACAATGCAAACGGAAGGGGTCTGGTTCCTCTCGGCGTTCCTACAAATCAAACGGCTCAAAGAGTTGATAACAATACCCCAAAGGGTGAGGTCGGTTTCGACAGTGCCGCGGGGGCCGGTAGTGGATCTGGTAACGATAATGGGAATGACCCCTTCAAAACCGAGCTCATGAGATTTATGAGGGAAATGAACGAACGGATAGATCAAAACATGAAGGAGTTTCACGCCGAATAGATCAGATTTTGGACGCACCACCAGTTTTAAAAGGCCAAGATTCAAAAAATACACCCAATTGTTGTTTAAATCTAGCACAGCACCGGAGTTAATTTTGAAGAGGTTCAAAACGTCAGACAAACCAAGATACGATGGGACTTCGGATCCACAGGAGCACATCACAACCTACACCACGGCTGTAAAAAGGAACGATTTGGCTCAATATGAGATCGAATCGGTCTTGCTGAAAAAGTTTGGTGAAACTCTCACAAAGGGGGCCCTAACATGGTATTCACTCTTACCCGAGCATTCAATTGACTCTTTTGAAATGCTTGTCGATTCATTCATAAAGATCCATGCTGGGGCAAGGAAGGTCCAAGCCAGGAAGGCGAACATATTTAGGATCACGCAAGGTGAGTCCGAATTGCTACAGGAGTTCATGATCAGGCTCCAAAAAAGAGAGGATATTACTGTCGGCTGTATCAGACGAGTGTGAAGCGGAGGCGTTCTCAAAGGGTTTGGATCCAAGAAGTTTCGACGCCTCCTGAAAGCTGAAGGAAAGCCTGCTGGAATTCCAAGCGACCACATGGGCGGATGTCCATAATCGTTATGAGTCAAAAATAAGGATAGAAGACGATCAACTTGGGTTCCCAACATCAACCAAGGGACGGGACCGAGACAAGAACCAGGATAATTTCAAAAGCGATTTCGATGCGGATCGGCGATCTTCTAAAGGTCGTTGCCTACAATACGAGAGAACCGAAGGACGCGGCAGCAAAGGGTTCTGGTCCTCGGATAGGTTCGCTCCCATAGAAGAATTGGCTGCAGCTGGAACAACAGTTCGTTACAAGAAAAAGAGGTATCCGGTGCCCGGGATTCCACATATCCCACGTCATAGGATAATAACTTCAACATCAGCATAGTGGAGTTGGTATCAGCGATGAGGAATATCAAAAAAGTGCGATTCCCAAAGTCGATCTGATTCAATCCCAGCCAGAGGGATCCTAACTTATGGTGCGAATATCATGGGACTCACGGTCACAAAATCGGGGACTGCCGTCATATGTGTGAAGCAGTGGCGACGTTGTTGAAGAATAGCCATCTCATGGAGGTCTTGAGCGATCGAGCCAAGAAATATTAGGGTCGTAGTCGAGACAATGCGGAGCCTTCAAAGATAGCAGAAGAGTCCCCCCCCCCCCCGGTTGACTATCAACATGATTTTCGGAAGGAATGAAATTAATTGCATAACCTTCTCGGTGGCCAAGAAAACAAAGATATCAATGACCCATAACAAGATACTCTGGGAAGTCGCAGAAGATGACATCACTTTCACGGAGGAAGACGCCGACGGACTTCTTCTGCCACATATGACGCCCTGGTAATTTCTCTCAATGTTTTAGGTTTCAAGATTAAGCGTGTTTTGGTTGACCCAGGAAGCTCAGACAACATCATTCAATGGAGAATGCTGGAACAAGCAAAGTTAACCAAAATGGCAGTCCGGCAAAAAAGCTCCTCGCTGGGTTCAACTTAGCAAGTGTGACAACCCGAGGAGAGATCCTGCTGCCCATGAACGCTGAAGAGGTAACCTAAACCACATTATTCGAAGTGTTAGATGGCGTCATGGGTTACAACATAATCCTCGAAAGGCCGTGGATACATGAGATGAAGGTTGTGCCCTTAACATATCATCGACTTTTGAAATTCCCGACCCTGGAAGGAATCAAGTAGATAAGAGGAGATCAATCGGCAGTAAGAGAGAAGAACTCAATGTCGATTTCCAGTAGCAAAGGGAAGGAACCCAACAAATAGCAATTACAGGAACCGATGCCTTCTACCTTGCCAAATGAAGATGATAAAGGCGAGGAGTCATCAGAATCCCACCAGGTGCCGAGATACTTTCAGGTAATGGAGGAGACAGATGCAACCAAGTCCATTGTAGAAGAACTCGAGCAAGTGTCTTTATTTGAAGAAGGAAGTTTCACTTGGGAACCAGACTCAATCCTGAAATCAGGTCAGGATTTATTAATTTCTTTAAAGTTAACGTCGATTGTTTTGCATGGTCGTACTCTGATATGTCAAGTATCCCATTAGAGATGGTCGTGCAAAAGCTAAGCCTGGATCCAAACTTCCTACCGGTAAGGCAAAAGAAACGCCCAATATTTGAGGTCAGAAATACGTTTATTAAAGAAGAGGTAACTCGAATACTCGACATTGATTCGATACGGGAGGTAAAGTATCCAGATTGTTTAGCTAATGTAGTTGAAGTTCCAAAGAAGAATAACAATTTTAGAATGTGCGTACATTATAAGGACTTAAATAAGGTATGCCCTAAAGACTCATTCCCATTGCCAAACATTGATCAAATGATTGATGTAACGGCTGGTCACGAGTTAATGAGTTTTCTTGATGTCACTCCGGGTACAATCAAATCAAGATGAACCCGAAGGATCGGGAAAAAATTTCGTTCATAACAAACTTTGGCACATATTGTTATAATGTGATGCCATTTGGGTTTAAAAATGCCGGAGCTACTTATTAGAGGCTCGTTAATAAGATATTCGAGAAGCAAATAGGCAAAACAATGGAAGTGTATATCGATGACATGTCAGTCAAGTCTTTGAGTGCAGGTGATCATTTGAGAAAGCATAACATGAAACTCAACCCAGAATTGTGTGTTCAGGGTTGGCTCCAAAAAATTCTTGGGGTTCTTGGTCTCTCAAAGAGAGATCAAGGTAAATCCCGATAAAATCAAAGCCATCGAAGAAATTTCGGACCAGCTTTAAGCAGGTTCATCTCAAGATCCTCGGAAAAATGTCATCATTTCTTCTCACTTCTGAAGAAGAAGAACAATTTCGAGTGGACTCCCAAATGCTAGCAGGAACTGAAATATATAAAAAAAGTATCTGTCTAGGCCCCAATTACTAAAAAAACGGAGGAAGGCGAGCAGTTATATATATAACTAGAAGTATCGGAAGTAGCGGTAAGTGCCGATTTAGTCCGAGAAGAAGAAGGTACGCAATTTCCTGTCTATTTTGTTAGTAATACTGTCAGGAGTGGAGACTCGTTATTCGAACCTTGGAGAAATGGCCTTAGCTCTCGTAGTCGCCTCTCAAAGGCTTAGGCCTTATTTTCAGTGCAACCCGATAGCTGTTGTGACAACCTTTCCCTCGAGGAATGTTCTTTAAAATCTTGAGCTGTCAGGCTATTTGGCTAAATGGGCAGTCGAAATTAGTGAGTTTGACATTGAATACAATCCTAGGACTGCGATTAAGTCATAAGTTTCTGCCGACTTTGTGGCCTATTTCAGTCCAAGGTTAATGTTCCTAGCTGCTAAAGAAGTAGTACTGGTGTCGGAAACGACATCAGGAGTTTGGACCTTGTTTACGGTTGGAGCTTCTAATGAAAAAAGGGTCCGGATTTTGGGTACTTCTAGTCACTCCCTCGGGAGAAACCCTTAGGCAGGCCGTTAAGATTGTTCCGTTAACTAACAATGAAGCCGAGTATGAGGATTTGGTTGCAGGACTTGAACTGGACCAGAGACTTGGCTCCGAAGTCATCGAGATCAAATATGATTCCCAGCTAGTAGTAAACCAAATGTTCGGGATTTTTGATACAAAGGAGGAACGCATGCAATAGTATGTGAACAAGGTTCAGGAATTACTTGCATGATTCAGGGAATGGTCGATCATACACATTCCAAGAGAAGAGAATGTGGAAGCTGATGCATTGGCTAATTTGGGGTCATCTACGGAGATGAAAGGATCTGACTCTGGTACTTTCGTTCAACTTCTACATTCAGTACTGGATGTGGGGTTATTGTAAAGTCAATTCAACCAACCTAGTCTGGGGCTGGAGGAATGAGTTCGTCGAGTATCATCGGCATGGCAAATTCCTAAAGACCCGAAGGCGTCCCGGGCACTACGCACCAGAGCGGCTCACTACTGCCTCATGGATGATCAATTATACGAAAGAATACCATCCATTGGCCCGATGTCTAGGAGCCTCGGAGGCGGACTACGTGATAAGAGAAGTCCATGAAGGTATTTGCGGGAACCATTCCGATACAGATTCGTTGGTGCTAAAGATGGTTAGGGCAGGATACTATTGGCCCCGGATAGAACAAGTCGCAAATACGTTCGTTCAGAAATGCAACAAACGTCAGCACTATGCACAGTAGGTACACCAACCGGAGGAACTCTTTCATTTGGTACTGTCCCCGTGGCCATTCATGAAATGGGGGATGGATATAGTTGGTCCACTGCCATCGAGTCCCAAAAAGGTAATATTGCTTTTAATTTTAACTGAATAATTCACGAAATGGATTGAAACAGGTCCTTACCAAAAGATCGGTGAGCACGAAGAGGTCGACTTCCTATGGGACCACATAATCTGCCGATTCAGAATACCGAAGGAGATTGCCTGCGATAACGGACCACAGTTTATAGGACAAGCGAAGTCAACCAATAAGATGATTATCCAAAACCTCAAAAAGAGGTTAGAAGTTGCTAAAGGCAAATGGCTCGAAGAGTTACCAAGTGTGCTATGGGCGTACCAGACAACGAAAAAATAAAGCACGAGAGAAACACCTTTCTCTCTCGTATATAGCGCAGAAGATCAGATACCGGTGGAAATAAGGGAGCCAACTTTACGATTTTCCCAAGCAAACAATGAGGCGTTGCTGGTGAAGCTGGATTTGCTCGATGAATGCAGGAACTTGGCATACGTAAGGATGATGGCTCAAAGTAAAGGATGAAAATATATTACAATGCAGGTCCAATCTCCGCTACTTCAAAGTAGGAGACTTGATCTTGAGAAAGGTGACTCAGAGCACCGGGAAATAAATGCTGGGAAGCTGGTCCAACATGGGAAAGACCCTACCTGGTTTCAGCAGTCACAGCAAAAGAATCGTACGAGTTGGAAAATCAAGATGGAGTCAAATTGCCCAGTAATTGGAAGGTAACTCACCTCAAAAGGTATTACTACTGATGGATCCTATCAATACTAAAAGTATGTGTTGCACTCTTTTTTCCTACGACCAATTTTTTCCCCAATCGAATTTTTTTGGGAAGGCTTTTAATGAGGCTGTAATGGAGAACATACTACGAAAGAAGCGCCATCAGCAAGATTAAGACCCTTAAATGACAAGGCATTAAAATGATAAACCTATATGGGATGGTTAAATAATCTTTGGCTCGATGGCAAGTCCCTAATGGGAAGCAAAACTTGCCATCGGACCAAAGACTATTTAACCGTTCACAAGTTGTTTCCACAAATAAAGCAACACCTCTAGTGTTCCAATTCGCATACTTCGCATTCAAACATAGGGGGGGATAGTATAAGATACGGCAACAAGAATACCACAAAAATTTGGGACTGCGAGAACCGGGAATAATAATATCTCTGTGGACTACATGTCCAGCCCGTAGAAATAAGTTTTACAAGTTAGCCACATGTATTGGCGGATTCTTTTTTTCCTTAGCTAACGAATGCTTATGTACTTTTAAAGATAGAAGGAGTAAAATAAAGTCCTTCTAGTTTTATCTTTTTTCTTGTCCAAACGATGAGTTGATTTTATCATTTGAAAGTTAACAAAAAACTTCAAATGCTTGTGCCAAAATGAACAAGAGATGTCCTCTTCAAGAACACTGTAAACGTAAGAGGGCCCTCTCTTATGAAACCCTCATAGTAAAGGGTTAATTTTGGAAGAATTTATGCCTAGAATCAGGGCTATCGGATGAAAGTAAGCCCGAAGCTTTAACTAATTCAACTTAAGGAGAATGTATTTGCATAATTACAAAGTACAGAAAAAAAAAACAAAAGGAAAGGAAGAAAAAATCTAAGAATTATCTCTGTCGGAGCCCGAAGAGAGAGAGGGATCTACGCCCTCCCCCCTCCCCCGGTGAAAAAAGGCGGATCAGCTACCGGTTCGAGGCCTCGACTTTCATTATCATCTTCTTCAACCTATCCTTCGGTTCCCGGATACTTGGAACCGGTGCTCAAACAATCGTTTGCACCGGGCCGAGTAGGTAGACATTCTCGGGCAGTTAGCTTCAGTTCTTGGTCCTTGACGATGCAATCATCAATATGCTGATGCCCGCTTTGGTATCTTCCAAGGTTTTCCTCCTCATATGGTACATAGCATACATGTTCTTAAATATGAGGAAATCATCTTGATACTGAAGCTTTGCCATAAGTCTATCAACCTCGGCCTGAAGGTCGTGCCTCTCGGATCTCATGGCACCGAGGCTAAAATCAAGATCACGAATGGTATATAGATAAATTCGGTTTTGCTCCATGATCCTCTTAAATCTTTCCTCCATTTTGGCCCTCTTCTCCTGGTGGTATTAGCCTCCTCAATTTTGGAGCTCAAGGCTGCCTTCAAGTTATTGACTTGTTCCTCGAAGGCAACTCACGCTCGGTAGCAGCAAGCACAGTATCTTGGAGCTCAACCCACTTAGTCTTAGCCTCCTGAAGTTGTGCATGTAATTGAGTGGCTTCTCGGCTATGGTCCATCACTTCCTATTCACTTGCTGCAACCGGGCCTCAAGCTCGCCTACCTCACCAGCTTTTTCTTCCAACACCGGGAGGTGCGCAGCAAATTGGTCCCTTTCGGCCAACAGTTGATCCCGTTCGCAGGCGAGTCCTTGCTTATTAAGGATCAATTTCTGCAAGCCCTACGGAAGCAAGAAAGTTGGTCTGTATAACAGAATATCAAGTTTAGAAATCCCGTTACAATAGATAAATAGCAAACAGGTGATAAGAAAGCAAGTACGGTACCGATTCCGCATTATGCATAGCGTTATTCAACAAGTACTCCCCCGAAAGGGAGCGTATTTTCTTCCTATCTTTCTCATAATCCAGTAGCTTCAGGTAGTTCGCAAGCTCCACCGGCTTGTACAACAGATGGCACTCCTTCAAAGCCGAAAGAATGGCACTCCCCCCCCCCCCCGGAGATTTGGGTAAGCTGGTGAGTAATTATGCCCCAAATTCCCATGGTCAGGAGACCGGGGAGGAGAAGCACCCTTCTCTCGAGCATCTCATGCTAGTGGAGTGAATTCAGAAAAAAGAACGAAATTTGTGACGAAGGTACAACTAGTGTTAAGGGGCGCGAAGTTGTTGGCGTTGAAGGTTAAGAAGCAGCTACGGTAGGAACAACGCTGATTATTGGTTTCTCAATGTTCGAAGGCAGGAGAGGCCCAGGGTATGAGCTCCTTAGACCAAAAAACAACAACGGTGGTTGGAAAGTGAGAATCAACATCTTCTACTATATCCATCTCGCTCTAAAGTGCTTGGACCTCATCTACGGTTGGGGTTTGAAGCTCTCCCGGTTGAGCATCCAGTTGAGCTGATGAAGTTATTTTTCTCCTTTGGAGGGGAGCCACTTCATCACTGGCTTCTCCATCTTCCACAACAACTACTGTGGCCGGCTTGATCGTTGTTGTCTTTATTTTCTTATTTTGAGCCCTAGTTGAGGAAGAACGTCACCTTTTTGGTTGTTTGTTCTTTGGCTGGGGACTCCGAGAGGAAGCACCCTCATCGGAAGTAAGTCCTCGAGCATTGCTTCGGGCAGAGGCACTTTGTATCACCCTCTCGGCCTCATCGGGGTCAGCCAAAATGTTAACCTCGGTATAGGTGACAGAGCCCTCGGCAGTCCTGAGTCAAGCAAAAAATGGGGTTAGCAAAGTTAACTGTGTTCGTACAAAGACAAAAAGAAGAAGGACTCAGGTTACCGTGGTTCTTGGTCTTCCGCCCATATTTGGGGCCATTTCCTTCCACTGGCGAGATTCTGGTGTTATAATATCCAAAATCTTTTGAACCGACTGGTCCATGCCTTGAACCCGTGGTGTTCCCACCGGGTAGCTGAAACAAAAGAAAGAAGATTTTAACAATAACGGAAAACAAACTTTTCAAGAAAAAAGAAAATGAGTCAAAATTAGGAAAACAACTACACGACTCAGGAAAAGGCAGAGCTGTAGTCGGGATGATGTCCTTAGTGAAGGTGACGACAAATCTCTCCACCCAAACCGATCGTTGTCATCGTCCACGCTGGTGAGAAGAGCGTGATTGCCACGTTTGCTGAAGTTTATTACTCCCCCACGGAAATTTTTGGGGGAGTAGAGTTCATCATGTATGCTAGGGTTAGGGTTTTCCTAGTCTCCATGCACAACTGGCGTAGGCAGACCCGATACCCGTGGTAGAATTCCAAAATTACGGGGTCGAGACCTTCAATCGTCCCCATGGAAGACAAACCCAAAGCAAAGTGGTACGTATAGACGTACGTAAAACCTTCCTTGGTGAAGGTAACTCGTTCTATCATATCTATAGCGAGGATATTAAGGTTTGGGCAGTTGCAATCCTCCTTCACAATAGGAATACTGAAAGGGAGAATAGAAGATGGGTACTTACTAATGGCCCTAGTCCGTGGAGACGCAGATGGAACCTTCTCTTGAAGTCATTGACGGTACTCAGGTGTTTGGGTATGATGATTTTTACAGCGGGAGACTCGGAATCAATGTCATCTTCTTTGTCTTTGTTTCTCTTTAGGCCTCCACCGAAGAGAAGACCAGAATTTCTAAAAGATTTAGTAGAAGAAGCCATGGTAGTAAAAGGCAGTAAATTTTTTAAAGAAGGTTAGAGAGGATAAAAGTTTTCTAAGCAGGAGGAGATTGAGTGTAGAGAAAGACGATAAACTTATGAAAATTTTGGAAGTGAAAGAGGTAAAATGATGAGTATAAGTAAAGATATAGATGGCAAAAATCGTGGTCATAATTACCTCGAGAACCAGCGAAAACATTGCTGAATCTTGGGGCAACACGTGTTGGGAGTATTAAATGCGAGAAGACGTGCGTCCTTTCAAGCATCAGAAACTATTCAGGAGATTTTCCACCAAGAAAGGGATCTTCACCAACTTTTTGGTGACACAAAGATATGTCACCGGAAAGCACGCGGACTATCTGTATAGGGTAAAATTAGTTTATAATAAATGATCAAATGATAGCATGACACGTGAAACGAAGACAGGTAAAAGGCGAATCAAGTAACAACCAGTACAGGGAACAACAACTGCAATTGACATCGGGTAAACCTGAAGGGAGTATGGTCAACGGAAGTAGATCGCATATTTGCCATCGGATAGCATTCAATGAAGAATATCCTCTAACATTAAGTGGGCAGCCGTTGCAGAGAATATTTGCATTCATAGCTTGTTGTTACATATTCATCAATGACTCATTTTTTATCATTTAAGTGGGGCTTGATCCTAGGAACTTATTTCCCTAGGTATAGCTATAAATAGCAGGCTCAACAGCCATTGTAACACGCGAAATTCTTGGCAAAACATATGTTGTATTCCATTTTTGCTCCCAATCAAACAACTTTATCTTCTCTTTTACATTGTTCTCATTTATGTCCTCGGAGATGCTGTTCTCGGAGCCAGGCTTGTCATCTTCTTCAATTTTAATCGCTAAGTCTTACTTTTAATCTTATTTATTTACTATTTCTGGATCAAATCAGTTCGCTTGTCTATAAACCACATAATAAATTCACATGCATCATTTTATGGGTAAACATCAATCATTCAAAAAATATTTACGGGTAAAATATCCTTAAAATTTGGGATGTGAAATCTTAAAAAAAAGCGTAGTGTGGTTACACTTAAAAGATGACCTAATAATATAAAAACTATTTACACTAACAATATATAGTAGTTGAACTCTTAAAATATTTGTGTAGATGTACTGGTAAGTGCAATTCTGACAGTGATGCTGTGACTATCCCCATCTTAGGCACCAGATAGGAATTGGTCCAATCTCGTCTTAGAAATGGGTGCCAAAAGATTTGTGGACCTGGAAATTTGTGTGGTGACTGGAAAACACCTACAATTAAAGCTGATCACAACACATGCCGTTGACAAATTTTGCTTTCGTCCACTAAAGACAAATAGAAAGCACTTTACCATTTTGTCTTTTCTCTTCATTTTCTAGTTCTTTTATTAATATGGCGAAAAAAATATTGTTAAATGTCATAGAGGAATGGCATTGGCTATTATCAAGATTTTGGACTTCGAATTTCCAAAGAAAGGTACTCCATCGGTCTCAAATTATTTGGAGTACTTTTCTATTACACGTCTTTTAAGAAAGTACTCCTTTGATCCACAATAAGTGACCAATTTGCTTTGGACACACTCATTAAAGAAATACTAAATTCTAGACCAAAATAGTTAGTGTGACTAAACTACCCTTCATTAAATATTGCACCATAGTTATAGTAGCACTTACTTCTCTTCTCATATGTGAGGAGTAAATTACTTTTTAGGGATACGTACATAAGGGTAATTTTGGGAAAACAAATTGAATTTTTTCTTGATTATATAAATGGACACTTATTTTGGATCAAAATAAAAAAGCAAATTGGTTTGGACCGGAAAGGGGGGGGGGGGTTAATAAGATTTTGGCTACTTTACTCTTATTGATGTCTTAATATATAATCCCTCTTCATTGAATGTTTACTTATATGTCATCTCCACCTTCAAGAATAATTACTACTAAAACTAAAAAAAAAAGAACAATTAATTTTATCTTGAACTTCTAAAATGATAAATAATTTGAAACAACTATTTTTAGAAATCATGATAAATAACTTGAGACGAAGGGAGTAGTTGTGATGTCCAATATTTTATCTAATTTGGATATGGAGGATGTGGATTAGTGCCTAGCAAATAAAATTTCTGCAAGCATATAAATTTTATTAAAATTGAATCCATAATATAATCTGGATTATATTTTAAAGTTCAAGATATATTGGTCCAAATAAATATTATGGGCTAATATAATTGATTTAATTATATAAGCCCAATATATATAAGTTAATTAAATAAGTCTTAATTCATTGGGCTAGCCCATTTAATTGGGATAAAGTGATGAGCCCACTTCATTAAGCCCAAGATGTCATCTTCCTAGAGGCCCGGTTTGGTATCACGTGTCATATGACGTGGCACGCCAAGTCAAGAGGAAGAGCCAATAGGATCATGCCACGTGTCAAAATGACAAGGCATGCCAAGTCACATTAAAAGGCCAATGAAATCGGGCCACGTGTGCAAGTGACATGTTCTGGCCAATCAAATGCGGCCATGTCACAATTCAATTTGATTGGTAAAGAGTTTGTTCTTATCATAACTCCTCGCTTCTACAACTATAAATAGGGGTCTTCATAACCCAGAAAAGACACCAGAAGTTATAACAAGAAGCAAGAAAGAGCTCGTGGATCAAAGACTGCAAATTCCTCCACAAGTTTGAAGCTTCAAGCAATCAAGTTCAAGCTCAAAAACGAAGAACAAATCAAGATCAAGTTCAAGCAATCAAGCTAAAGCTAAAGAACAAGATCATCATTCGTGGCGACAACTACATATTCAAGATCAAGCTCAAATGCCCTTGAATTTATTTACTATTGAAAAGAAGAATCAGAGGATTCATAGAGATTGTACACTCAAATATTCGAAATAAAATACTACGATTGTTGCAATATTTTTCGGTCTTGATTTTATTTTCTCGACGAAAATTTATTGTCTACAAATTCTGGCAAGCCCTGTGGGACAATCTCTACCTCTCATCTCAACTTTTCAATCACCAAAGTTCAAGAACATCGAAATGGCTTCAAAGAAAATCAACTACAGTTCAACTTCCACTAAGGCTGCTAATTCCAGGTTCTATGCTGATGTGGAAAACATACTCGAAGTTAGCTTTGGAAGCTTTGGAGCAGTTACGAGGAGCAAAGCAAGCTCGTTAGGACAACAAGCACCCCAAGTGCCGTCCGTATCTACCCCTGTTTTCGAATCTTCATCCTTAAAAGGAGTAAGATCTTCCACAAACGCACCCGAAGGAGGAAGCGTTGTTGCTGAAAAGATCAAGAAAACTCTTGCCCTACTTGACCTCTCCGGATCCAAGCACTCTACTGTGAAGGAAGATGATGATGCTTCAAGTGATGGATCCTACCCACTTACACCACATAGCATGAGCCAATCAAGGATCAATCTGTGTGACAATCCATGCTACTCTTCATCGTCCACAACAATCATGCAAGCCATGGTGACAAGCACTTCATCTGTTGAGGAGCAGTTGGCAAACTTGAAGTTCGCAATCGCTGGCTTGACCAAATGCATGCAAATCAAGATGCTAGAATTGACAAGCTAACAGACAGGGTGAGAACATTGTTGGAAGAAGAATCCACCCATGCACCTGGAAAACTCCCAGAAGTTCAAGAGATTGATCCTCCCCCACGACAAGTTGCATCTACTAAGGAAATTCCAGTCTCTTCGAAAGGGATGATTCCAATCAATCAACTAAAGGAGTTCATTGAAGGGACTACAAAAAACAAATATGAAGTCGCTTCCAAGTCCTCCTTTACCTACGCAAAGCCGTACACTTCAAGGATCGATATGTTGAAGATGGCTGCTGGCCATCAACCTCCAAAATTTCAACAGTTTGATGGCAAAGGCAATCCAAAGCAACATGTGGCGCACTTCGTTGAGACATGCAACAATGCTGGGACTTATGGAGATTACCTCGTCAAGCAGTTTGTCCGCTCATCAAAAGGAAATGCTTTTGATTGGTACACAGACCTCGAGGCTGGATCTGTTGATAGCTGGGATCAACTAGAGCAAGAATTCCTCAATCATTTTTATAGCACGAGACGTACTGTGAGTATGATAGAACTTACAAATACTCGTCAACGAAAAGGTGAACCAATTATCGACTTTATCAATCGTTGGAGGAATGCAAGCCTCAACTGCAAATACGGGCTTAGTGAAGCTTCGGGCATAGAGATGTGCATCCAAGGCATGCATTGGGGACTACGCTACATCTTGCAAGGTATCAAGCCTGGCACATTTGAAGAACTTGCGACTCGTGCCTATGACATGGAGTTGAGCATGGCCTCCGCTGGAAATGAAAGGTTGCCTATCTATGAGCCTCGCAAAGGGAACGACAAGCAAGAAGTCAGGAAATGGGGCAAGTTCGTACCCAAATCTGAAAACAAAGAAGCTATGAATGTCAACACATCACCTGTGAAGTTCACAACGAAGGTGAGCAAGAAGCAGAGTATGAAATCCACTTCTTTTCAAGATAAGCCAAGTGGAAAGTTGACTCTAAAAGAAATGCAAGAGAAGGAGTACCCATTTCTGGATTCTGATGTGCCGACTATTTTTGAAGTACTCCTTGAGTTAAATCTCATTGAGCTTCCGGAGATGAAGCGACCAAATGAAGCTGGGAAAACAAATGACCCAAATTACTGCATATACCATCGACTTGTGAGCCACCCTCTGGAGAAGTGCTTTGTCTTCAAGGACAAAGTTATGGACTTGGCTCCCGAAAAGAGGATCGTTCTTGAAGATGAGAAAGCAAGCGCAAACCAAGTCTCTATCACCTTTGGCTCATTCAGTCCGGATGAATTATGTGGTTTTAAAGAAAGTAAAGATGAAGAATTACTGGAGAACGACAAAAATGAAGTCAATCAACCTGATGATGATGAAGGTTGGACGTTGGTGACTCGTCATAGGCACCACAGAAGGAGCCCACGAAAAGAATCAGTAGAACAACCAACAAGGAAAATGATGGTAAAAATACCAAGGAGATGGAATCTAGTCAAGCACTTAAAGAGAGAAAAAGTGGAGGTACACCACTCTCAAAAGCCACGAAATCCAGTGACCTTGGAGGAGTTTTTACCAAGTTGGTTCCGTACGAAGATTTCCCATTAGGGTATCGATGCCTCTTGTTGCCATGCTGACGAAGGGGAAGAAAAGAGTGATGACCTACCGTTGGCACCATCTTCGGAAAAGCTCATTGAGTCCACTCCTCAAGAAGTTAATGCTTGTGAGATAAAAGTCACGTTCACAAATGATGATCTTCTGCAAGGTGACACTCTTCATAACCGCCCATTGTACCTGGTTGGCTATATGCGTGATGAAAGGGTAAATCGAACTTTGGTTGATGGAGGATCCTCAGTGAATATTTTGCCAATTCGCACTGTGAAAGAACTTGGTTTTCCCATGAACGAACTCTCAGAAAGTCGTGTGATGATCCAAGGATTCAACCAAGAGAGGCAAAGAGCCATAGGTGCGATCAGACTGGAAATCACCATTGAAGATATGCAATCAAGTGCATGGCTACATTTAATCAATGCATAGACTTCATACAACGTCTTGCTTGGAAGGCCTTGGATACATGAGAATAAAGTAGATCCATGTACCTACCATCAATGTTTAAAATAATACGAGGGTGAAGTCGAGAAGAAGATAGTTGTTGATGATGAGCCATTCACCGAGGCTGAGTCACACTTCGCCGATGCAAAGTTCTACTTGAAAAACCGCATTGTGAAGAACCTAAAAGCCGATGATGGCATGAAAAGCAAGAATAACGAGCCCACAACTAAAAGAGAAGAGGTGACTACTGGTGAAGTCAAAGCTATTTCTGAGGAGGTACAACCTAACGCGAATAAATCTTATAGAGGGAATATTGCGTCTTATGGCAAGAAAGTAAGTCCTGCGCTCCAATATGTCCCTAAAAGGAAGAAAGATGAAGGTGAATCATCTAATATCCAAGCTATCATACTAAAGGAGTTAACTCTTCCGGTCAAACGAATTGAGGCAGTAAAGTCATCCTCAATGGCGCTTGCAGGGTTTGTGGCCCAAAATCGTTTGCAGAATGTGGCACTCCCTAGAAAGCGAACAGATGAAGGTTTTGATCCCTAACACTTACAGGCTATTTGCAAAAGCTGGATACAATCCTAATGAGCCGTCAAAGTTAGGGAAGCTACCATCAGAAGCTGCAACGAGACAACCACGTGAAAGTTTGGGATACAAGCAACCGTGACCAGTGCGCATCTCCATAAGAAGGGCGAGCAGCAATTATATCACTACAGAAGATGAACCGGCCGCTTCGAACAAGCCTTCTGTCTTTGATCGATTTGGAAAATCAACTGTGAGAACTTCCGTATTTGAGAGATTGGGTCCATTAAAGAAGGGGAATAAGTTTCAGAGAAATTATCGAAATACACCCGCTTCACCCAAAATTCAGAAGATCTCTAAGGATTTCCAAAGTTTGGTTCCTTCTAGAATGAAGCGACAAACAAAGTCATGGTCTAGTGTGATGAGGTACTGAAGATGAAGCCATACAATGTGGTCTACACTAAAGAACGTGATGAAGACGAAGAAATTCTGGGTTCTTCATATCATGTTACTGCATAAGGCGAGCATGGTGTTCTATCTCTAATGGAGGATGACGAGAAATTGGACGATGTTTCACCATGTTATCACATATCCTTCAACGATGGGGACTCTCAAGAAGATGAAGATGCAAAAGATGCTCCGCCAGAACTTGAAGAAGGGGTGAACGCATAGATTGATGCCTTAAAAGAAGTTAACCTTGGCACTGATGAAGAACCAAGACCCACCTACCTAAGTGCTTTACTAGAAGTTGATGAAGAAAGCACTTATATTGAGTTACTCAAAGATTTTAGGGATGTCTTTGCTTGGAGTTACAAAGAAATGCCTGGCTTGGACCCTAAAGTAGCAGTCCATCACCTTGTAGTCAAGAATGGCGCTCGTCCTGTTAAGCAAGCTCAAAGGCGCTTTAGGCCAGACTTGGTTCCCCTGATCGAAACCGAAGTTAACAAACTCATTGAAGCTGGATTTATTCAGGAAGTTAAATACCCAATATGGGTTTCAAGTATTGTCCCTGTAACGAAGAAGAATGGCCAGATTCGAGTATGCGTTGACTTCAGGGATCTCAACAATGCGTGTCCCAAAGATGAATTCCCGCTCCCTATTCCAGAGCTGATGATCGATGCTACTACTGGTTACGAGGCAATGTCTTTCATGGACGTTTCGTCGGGCTATAACCAAATCCGCATGGAACCAAAAGATGAAGAGCTTATTGCATTCCGCACCCCAAGGGTATTTATTGCTACAAGGTAATGCCTTTCGGCTTAAAGAACGCTGGTGCTACTTTAATAAGAATAGATTTTTGGCTACTTTACTCTTATTGATGTCTTAATATATAATCCCTCTTCATTGTATGTTTACTTATATGTCATCTCCACCTTCAAGAATAATTACTACTAAAAGTAAAATAAAAAAAACAACTAACTTTATCTTGAACTTCTAAATGACAAATAATTTGAAACAACTGTTTTTAGAAATCATGATAAATAACTTGAGACAAAGGGAGTACTTGTGATGTCCAATATTTTATCTCATGTGGATATGGAGGATATGGATTAGTGACTAGCAAATAAAATTTCTGTAGGCATATAAATTTTATTAAAATTAAATCCATAAAATAATTTGGATTATATTTTAAAGTTCAAGATATATTGGTTCAAATAAATATTATGGGCTAATATAATTGAATTAATTATATAAGTCCAATATATATAAATTAAATAAATAAGTCTTAATTCATTGGGCTAGCCCATTTAATTGGGCTAAAGTGATAAGCCCACTTCATTAAGCCCAAGATGTCATCTTCCTAGAGGCCTAGTTTGGTGCCACGTGTCATATGATGTGGCACGCCAAGTCAAGCGGAAGAGCCAATAGGATCATGCCACGTGTCAAAATGACAAGGCATGCCAAGTCTTATTAAAGGCCAATGAAATCGGGCACGTGTGCAAGTGACATGTTCTGG
>NW_017674586.1:91093-91840 GCF_001879085.1 Nicotiana attenuata
CAGTTTACGGTAGGTCGATGTAGTAGGCCTACGTTTTCCTAGTACAACGAGGTTTTTATGTTCTTTAGTACGTTCATGCATGTTAGGATTAGTTAGATTAATAGGTTGATTGGGGNGGGGGGGGGTGGACAGTGTTAGTGTAGAGTTTTGGTTATTAGGGATATCATTAGTGAGAGTAGTCGACACGTGTCTTCCTGACGTATCACTTATTGTGTGGGTGTTGGACATTTGGGCAGTACCAGGTTCATTCCCCTTTTGGAGACTAGTGGTTCTGTCCAAAACCTGGTTCTGCTCCATTAGAGCAGTAAAGGAGTTAGTAGTTTGGATATTATTATTACTGATTAAATTTTTTTCATTGAGCACCGATTTCTCAGTTGAAACATTAGTAGAATTTTGATTTAGAGCACGAGATTTGTAATTGAAAACTTGATTGGTTAGGAGCTTACCTGTGTTGGCATCAAAGATATTGACATTGATACCTGCTCCATTGGAGAAACCAGTGATTTTTGTGGGAGTAGGGTTGGCCTTCCGTCTTTGTTTAAAGGAAACAGTTTGCCTATCTTCATTCTTCTTTGGTGATTGTTGTGTATTTTGACACATCTAATCTTTGTCACCGGTATTATTCATGGAAGTTTTGGTAGTGGACTCCTTTAGGATGGTATTGCATTGCCTTACAATGTGTCCTAGACAACCACAGTTCTTACATAGAAGGTTTTCACCTTCGTATTGGATTTGCTGTTTGTGATT
>NW_017674587.1:0-30926 GCF_001879085.1 Nicotiana attenuata
AGAGCTTTTGGACGGGGATGGAAGAGAGTTTCAACGGGGATCGATTGAAGGTAAGTTTTATGAGTTTAAAAACATGATTTTATTGTAGAATCATCCTTGATATTCATGAGAATATAGCCACATTGTAAGAAATTAGGGCTTGAGTTTGAAATTCTAAATTTGAGATTTGAGGGGCCATTTGTGGTCCGATTTGAGAGATTTTGGTATGTATAGACTCGTGGCGAGATGAGGAATCCGGTGATGTTAATTTTCTGATTTTTTCGAGAAGTGGGCCAGGGGCTCGAGTTTTGCCAACTTCGTGATTTTCGATGTTTTTCGAGTCTTTTCGATTGGGTTATATTCCCTTAGCATATTGTGACGTATTCGTTGTGGTTTTGGTCAGATTCGATGCACGAGGAAGCGAATTCGAAAGGCAAGGGCATAGCAAGCTAGGACTTTGGCCAGCTTGAGGTTAGTAATAAATGTAAATGCTGCGTTGAGGGTTTGAAACCCCGAATTTGCACATCGTAATGCTATGTGAGGTGACTTGCACGCCGGATAACGGGCGTGGGGTAGAGCACCGTAGGGGATTGTGACTTGGTCCGTCCCGCTTAATAAAATTACTACCTATTTGATTGTAGTTTTGTGATATCCTTATAAAAATGGATTAAATTGTTATATTTGGGCTTTGTGCCAACTACTTGAATCCTTCAGGGATTGTTTTAAATGGTTTCTTACCATAATCACAAATATTAAACTCACTCCTGGCATTTAATATTTTGTTTGGAAACTCAGCCACCTTTCTTAAACTTGAAACTTAATTATTATTTTTAAATGAAGTTTGGGCTGAATATTTTTATACTATCATGTGAATTTGGACTGAGTATGGGATCGGGCTGCACGCCGCAGTGGTATAATAATGATATTGATATGAGGCCAAGAGCCTGTTTGATGCCACGAGATGGCTTATTATTGCGCTTGGGCCGTAAGGGGCCCCTCCCGAAGTCTGCACACCCCCTGTGAGCGCCGTCGACGTTAAATAAATTGAGCGGGCTGCACGCCGCAGCGGGGTACTGGAGAGTACCGGTTTATGTGTTGCATTACATATTTTAATTGTCATTTATTCTTTATCTGTTGTGGTATTATTATAATTGTCTTCGATGTTTTACTGTATTTATAGCTTTACCTTGTGCTTAGTTGGGATTTCTTATCCTCAAACTTTATTTATATTTATTACTTTCTCAGTTAGAAGTACTCACAATACTCCCTGCACCTTGTGTGCAGATTCAGGTACACCACAGGGTGAGTGAGGACTTGTTGGCTGAGCAGCGTTTGTCCGGGAGATCGAGGTAGTTGCATGGCGTTCGCAGTCTGATCTTCCTTCTATTTTATCCTTTTTTTCTATTTTTCTAGACAGACTTGTGATAGGTTAATATTCTGTTTTAGAGGCTCATGTTTGTGACACCAGATGTGTGGGCTTGTTAGTATTTTATCTTTGGGTTTTCGAATGTTAGCATTTATTTCAGGATTTCCGCATTTAATTTGGTATTTTAGTTGTGAATATTTATTTATTCTCTGTGATTGATCGGTTAAGGTTGTCTAAATGGTCGGGCTTGCCTAGCAGTGTGTTGGGCGCCATCACGACCGGGGTTGGGTCGTGACAAGGTGGTATCAGAGCCTAGGTTACTTGGTCTCGCGAGTCATGAGCCGGTTTAGTAGAGTCTCGTGGATCGGTACGGAGACGTCTGTACTTATCCTCGAGAGGCTGCAGAACCTTTAGGAAATACTTCATATTCTTGAAACTCTTGTCGTGCGGCTTTGTTGAACTGTGAACTAAATCTTTATTATTTCTACTCTCTCACAGATGGTGAGAACACGAGCTACCGAACGTGACGGACGACCACCAGTGCCACCTACTGAGGCCGCCAGAGGCCGTGGACGCGGTCGTGGTCTTGGCAGGGGTAGAGTAGCCGGGGCAGTACCTGCTAATCCGATAATTGCCCCAGCTCAGGATCAGGCTCCAGCGGTGGAGACTCCAGCAGCACCTGCTCAGGCACCAGCTGTGCCTATTGTGATTCCGGGTCTTCAGGAGACCTTGGCACAGATCTTGACGGTCTGTACTGGATTGGCTCAGGCAGTTTCAGCCACCACGGCAGCAGCAGCTACTTCACAGACCGGGGGAGGCAATCAGACCCCCGATGCCCGCACACCTGCGCATGGAGTGCAGGGGCTACAGACACCGGAGGCACCTCCAGCTCAGCAGGTTGCTCCAGCTCAGGGTTTTGTGGTTCCAGAGATGACAGGCGATGAGCAGCGTCGTCTCGAGAGGTTTAGTAGACTCCAACCTCCGACATTCGGTGGTGCTGAGGGCGAGGATGCCCAGAGTTTTATTGATAGATGCCAGCGTATGCTCCGTACTGCAGGGATCCTCGAGTCGAGTGGTGTGGCATTTACTACATTTCAGTTCACGGGGGCTGCTCTTACTTGGTGGGAGGACTTTGAGAGGCGTAGGCCTGCCGGTGCAGCACCTCTGACTTGGCAGCAGTTCTCCGCTCTTTTTCTGGAGAAGTATATACCTCAGTCCCGCAGGGAAGAGTTGCGTAGGCAGTTTGAGTGGTTGACACAGGGAGATATGACAGTGACTCAGTACGAGATGAGGTTTTCCCAGCTGGCTCGTCATGCTACTTGGATGGTTCCATCAGATCGTGAGAGGATCAGGAGATTTGTGGATGGTCTTAACTACCATCTCCGTATTCTGATGACTAGAGAGAGAGTACTGGGTGCTACGTTTGAGGAGGTGGTAGACATTGCTCGTGAGATTGAGTCAGTTCGCCGTAGAGAGCGAGAGGAGAGGGAGGCTAAGAGGCCTCGTGGATCGGGTAGCTACAGTGGTGCTCCTTCGAGGGGTCAGTTCCAGCAGGGTAGAGGTCGCTCTTTCAGGCCTGCTCAGCCAGCTCGTCAAGAGTATCGTGGGGGATCTTCAGGCCGTGGTCATCATGGACCCCAGCAGGGTCAGTCTTCACTTAGCGCCCTCCCAGCTCAGAGTTCATCTCATGCCCCATCAGTTCAGGGTTCTTCCGCGCCGAGTGCATCTGCTAGTCACTCCGGTGCGAGGGGTTCCCGTCAGACCCCATCTCCAGTACCGGGCAGCTGTTATGAGTGCGGAGAGTTTGGTCACATGAGGAGGCAGTGCCCTAGCCTTCGTGGCAGACAGCATCAGTAGAGGGGTCAGCCCTCGACTTCTGCTCCAGTTACTTCATCACCTGCCCAGTCAGCTAAGGGTGGAGATCAGGCAGCCAGGGGTCGTCCCAGAGGTGAAGATCGATCAGGCGGTGGCCAGGCTCGTTTCCACGCTATGCCGGGCAGGACAGATGCCATTACTTCAGACGCGCTCATTACAGGTATTACTTCAGTCTGTCACAAAGACGCCTCAGTATTATTTGATCCCGGCTCTTCCTATTCATATGTGTCTTCATATTTTGCTCATCATTTGGGTACATCCCGAGGGTGTCTTGCCTTACCTGTTCATGTATCTACCCCGGTGGGCGACACTATTGTTGTAGACCACGTATTCCGATCATGTTTGGTGACTATTGGGGGTCTGGAGACCCGAGTTGATTTATTGCTATTGAGCATGGTAGACTTCGATGTTATCCTAGGCATGGACTGGTTATCTCCGTGTCATGCTATTCTAGACTGTTATGCTAAGACAGTCACTTTGGCTATGCCGGGTGTACCGCGGATCGAGTAGCGTGGTGTAACTGACTATATTCCTAGCAGAGTTATTTCTTTCTTGAAGGCCCAGCGTATGGTTGGGAAGGGTTGTCTTTCCTATTTGGCGTTTGTGAGAGATGTGGGAGCTGAGACTCCTAGCATTGAGTCTGTTCCCGTTGTGAGGGAGTTTCCCGATGTGTTTCCTGCAGACCTGTCGGGCATGCCGCCGGACAGGGATATTGATTTTGGTATTGACCTGGTGCCGGGCACTCAGCCCATTTCTATTCCACCATATCGTATGGCACCAGCGGAGTTGAAAGAATTGAAGGAGCAGCTTCAGGAACTCCTGGATAAGGGGTTTATTCGGCCTAGTGTGTCACCTTGGGGTGCACCAGTTCTGTTTGTGAAGAAGAAGGATGGCACAATGAGAATGTGCATCGACTATAGGCAATTGAACAAGGTAACAATTAAGAACAAGTATCCCTTACCTCGCATTGATGATTTGTTTGACCAGCTTCAGGGAGCGAGGGTGTTCTCCAAGATTGATCTCCGTTCGGGTTATCACCAGCTGAAGATCAGGGATTCAGATATTCACTGCTTTCAGGACTAGATATGGTCACTATGAATTTCTTGTCATGTCTTTCGGGCTGACCAATGCCCCAGCAGCGTTCATACATCTGATGAACAGTGTATTCCGGCCTTATCTGGATTCATTTGTCATAGTGTTCATTGATGATATCCTGGTATACTCGCGTAGTCAGGAGTAGCACGCGCAGCATTTGCGAGTTGTGTTGCAGAGATTAAGGGAGGAGAGGCTTTATGCAAAGTTCTCCAAGTGTGAGTTCTGGCTCGGTTCAGTGGCTTTCTTAGGACATGTGGTGTCCAGCGAGGGTATTCAGGTTGACCCGAAGAAGATAGAGGCGGTGCAGAGTTGGCCTAGACCGACCTCAGTCACAGAGATTCGGTTGGCAGGTTACTATCGCCGGTTTGTGTAGGGTTTTTCCTCCATTGCATCGCCCTTGACCAAGTTGACTCAGAAGGGTGTCTCATTTGTATGGTCAGACGAGTGTGAGGAGAGCTTTCAGAAGCTCAAGACAGCATTGACCACAGCCCCAGTGTTAGTTTTGCCATCAGCTTCAGGCTCTTATACGGTATATTGCGATGCTTCGAGAGTTGGGATTGGTTGTGTTTTGATGCAGGAGGGTAGAGTTATTGCGTATGCTTCTCGTCAGTTGAAGCCCCATGAGCAGAACTACCTCGTCTATGAGTTGGAGCTAGCTGCTATAGTTCATGCACTGAAGATTTGGAGGCATTACTTGTATGGCGTATCCTGTGAGGTATTCACTGGTCATCGCAGTCTTCAGCATTTGTTCAAGCAAAAGGATCTTAATTTGAGGCAGCGTAGATGGTTAGAGCTACTTAAGGATTATGACATTACTATTCTGTATCACCCGGGGAAGGCCAATGTAGTGGCCGATGCTTTAAGCCGGAAGTCGGTGAGTATAGGGAGTTTAGCATACATTCCAGTTGAGGAGAGGCCATTTGCAGTTGAGGTTCAGGCCTTGGCCAATCGATTTGTGAGATAAGATATTTCAGAGCCCAGTCGGGTGTTAGCTTGTGTGGTTTCTCGGTCTTCCTTGTATGACCGTATCAGGGAGTGTCAGTATGATGATCCGCATTTTCTTGTCCTTAAGGACAGGGTTCATCATGATGATGCCAGGGATGTGACCATTGGAGATGATGGTGTGTTGAGGATGCAGGGCCGGATTTGCGTGCCCAACGTGGATGGGCTTCGGGAGTTGATATTGGAGGAGGCCCATAGCTCGCAGTATTCCATTCATCCGGGTGCCGCGAAGATGTATCAGGATCTTAGACAGCACTATTGGTGGCGGAGGATGAAGAGAGATATTGTGGAGTATGTAGCTCGGTGTCTTAATTGTCAGCAAGTGAAATATAAGCATCAGAGACCGGGTGGCTTACATCAGCAGGTGGTTATTCCTGAGTGGAAGTGGGAGAGGATCATTATGGATTTTGTTACCGGACTCCCACGGACTCTGAAGAAATTTGATGCTATTTGGGTGATTGTAGACAGGCTGACCAAGTCCGCGCACTTCATTCCGGTTTGTACTACTTATTCTTCAGAGCGGCTAGCAGAGATTTATATTCGGGAGATAGTTCGATTGCATGGTGTCCCAGTTTCCATCATATTAGATCGGGGCACTCAGTTCACCTCTCAGTTTTGGCAGGCTGTTCAGCGAGAGTTGGGTACTCAGGTACAGTTGAGCACAGCTTTTCACCCTCAGACGAACGGGCAGTCCGAGCGCACTATTCAGATATTGGAGGATATGTTACGTGCCTGTGTTATTGATTTTGGAGGATCATGGGATCGGTTTCTACCGCTTGCAGAGTTTGCCTACAACAATAGCTATCAGTTCAGCATTCAGATGGCACCGTATGAGGCCTTGTATGGGAGGCGGTGTAGATCTCCAGTTGGTTGGTGCGAGCCCGGGGAGGCTAGATTGTTGGGGACAGATTTAGTTCAGGATGCATTGGAGAAGGTGAAGGTGATTCAGGAGAGACTCCGTACAGCACAGTCGAGACAGAAGAGTTATGCAGACAGGAAGGTCCGAGATGTATCTTATATGATCGGTGAGAAGGTCTTACTGAAGGTTTCACCCACAAAGGGTGTTATGAGATTCGGGAAGAAAGGGAAGCTGAGTCCGCGGTTCATTGGGCCTTTTGAGGTACTTAGAAGGATCGGGGAGGTGGCTTATGAGCTTGCCTTGCCACCTGGCTTGTCGGGCGTGCATCCAGTTTTTCATGTGTCTATGCTCCGGAAGTACATTAGGGACCCGTCCCATGTTCTAGATTTCAGTACAGTTCAGCTGGAGGGTGACTTGACTTATGAGGTAGAGCCAGCAGCCATCTTGGATCGTCAGGTTCGGAAGTTGAGGTCAAAGGATGTTGCTTCGGTGAAAGTGCAGTGGAGAGGTCGGCCCGTGGAGGAGGCTACCTGGGAGACCGAGCGGGAGATGCGGAGCAGATACCCCCACATATTTGAGGCATCAGGTATGTTCCTTGACTCTCTCGAGGACGAGCGTTTGTTTAAGTTGGGGAGGATGTGACGACCCAACCCGTCGTCACGTGAGTTACCGCCCCGTTTACCCTATTTTCTATTTCTTTATGCTTCATTATCAGTGTTGGATGTGAACGAGTAGATTTGGAGTGGTTGTAAAAGGAAATGAGACACTTAGTCTCTTTAAGGAAGGTTTGTTTTGGAAAAGTCAACCGGACGTTAACTTACGTGTTTGAGGGCTCGGATATGAATTCCGATGATTCGATTAGCTTCGGGGGATGATTTGTGACTTAGGAGTGTGATCGGAAGTAATTTTGGAGGTCCGGTGTAGAACTAGGCTTGAATTGGCGAAGTTAGTATTTTGGCGGATTCCGGTTGATAGGTGATATTTTGATCCAAGGGTCGAAATGGAATTCCGAGAGTTGCTATAGCTTCGTTAGGTGATTTGGGATGTGTGTGCAAAATTTCAGGTCATTCGGAGGTGATTTGGGTAGGTTTTTGATCGAATGCAAGTTTCGGAAGATTTGGATGAACTTAGGCTTGAATTTGATGTAATTTGATGGTTTAGGTGTTATTTGTGGTGTTTTGATGATTCGAGCAAGTTTGAGTAAGGTGTTGGATCATGTTTGTGTTTTTGGTTGAGGTCCCGGGGGCCTCGGGGTGATTTCGGATGGCTAACGGGAAGTTTTGGCTTGTAAAATTTAAGAATTTGCTGCTCCTTCTGGTATTTCCGCTCCTGCGGAAATGGGACCGCAGAAGCGGTACCGCAGGAGCGGGTGGAGAGTCGCAGAAGCTGGGAGAACCGCAGGTGCGGATTGGGCGACTGCATCTGCGGAGTCGCGGATGCAACATCATGACCGCAGATGCGGGTTTGGAGACTTAATGAGATCCGCAAATGCGGAGCTTAGTCCGCAGAAGCGGAATACGCAGGTGCGTGTTTCAGACCGCGGAAGCGGAATATATCCGCAGAAGCGGTTCAATTACCGCAAAAGCGGAAGTTGCAGAGGCGGCTAAGGAGCCGCAGATGCGGAAACAACTGATCAGAAAGGAGTTTTAATTCCTTCGCGAATTTTTGAAAGGGTTTCATATTTTCACTTCGGACTTGGAGAATTTGGGCGAGTTGGAGGAGAGAAATCAAGGGACTTCATTGAGGTAAGAATTTCTAAGCCTAAAACACGATATTATGGTGCAAACACATGAAAGTAGACTGAAAAATTAAGGAATCAAAGGTCAAAAATGGTGGCTAGGGCTTGGAACTTAAGAGAGCTAAAATGGGGATTTGAGGGGTCATTTGGACTCCGATTTTGGTGTTCTTTATATGTATAGACTCGTGGCGAGATAAGGAATCCGTTGATGGTAAATTTTCTGACTTTCGAGAAGTGGGCCCGGGGCTCGGGCTTTTGCTAATTTCGGAAATTTCACTATTTTCGATTGTTTTCGTTTGGGTATTGTCCCATTAGCATATTGTGATGTATTCGTTGTGGTTTTGATTAGATTCGGTGCGCGAGGAGGTTAATTCGAAAGGCAAAGGCATAGCAAGCTAGGACTTTGGCCGGCTTGAGGTTAGTAATAAATGTAAATGCTGTGTTGAGGGTTTGAAACCCCGAATTTGCACAATGTAGTGCTATGTGAGGTGACTTGCACGCCGGATAACGGGCGTGGGGTAGAGCACCGTCGGAAATTGTGACTTGGTCCGTCCCGCTTAATAAAATTTATACCTATTTGATTGTAGATGTGTAATATCCTTATAAAAATGGATTAATTGTTATAATTGGGCTTCATGCCAACTACTTGAATCCTTCAGGGATTATTTTTACTGGTTTCTTACCATATTTCTAGATATTGAACTCAGTCCTGGTATTTAACACTGTTTTGTAAACTCAGCCATTTTTCTAAAAGTAGAAACTAAAGTAATATTTTTAAAGGAAGTTTGGGCTGAATATTTTTATATTATTGTGCCGAAAGGCTTATGTGATTTTGGACTGAGTATGGGATCGGACTGCACGCCGCAGTGGTATGGTATTGATATTGATATGAGGCCGAGGGCCTGTTTGATGCCACGATATGGCTTATTATTGCGCTTGGGCCGTAAGGGGCCCCTCCCGGAGTCTGCACACCCCCAGTGAGCGCCGTCGACGTTAAATAAATGGAGCGGACTGCACACCGCAGCGGGGTACTGGAGAGTACCGGTTTATGTGTTGCATTGCTTATTTAATTGTCATTTATTCTTATTCTGATGTGATTTTATTATAATTGTTTCTAATATTTACTGTATTATGCTATTGGTTCACGTTGTTGTATTTATAGCTTTGCTTTGTGTTCATTTAGGATTTCTTATCCTCAGACTTTATTTATATTTATTACTTTCTGAGTTGGAAGTACTCACAATACTCCCTGCACCTTGTGTGCAGATTCAGGTGCACCCACTGAGGCTGAGTGAGATCTTCTCCGCCTAGCATCACATTCGGAAGATTCAAGGTAGCTGCAAATTGGCGTTCGCAGTCCTGATCTTCCTTCTATTTTATTTATTTGTTTTTCCACATTTCTAGAAAAGCATTATGTAGTAGGTTAATACTCATGCATTAGAGGCTCAGACTTGTGGCACCAGATTCTGTGGGCTGGTTAGTATTTTATATTTGGGTTTTCGAATGTTAGCATCTAATTCAGGATTTCGCATTTAATTTGGTATTTTAGTTGTGAAAATTTACTTATTCACTGTGATTAATCGATTAAGGTTGTAGAAATGGTCGGCTTGCCTAGCAGTGTGTTGGGCGCCATCACTACCGGGGTTGGGTCGTGACATTTTTGGTTTCCAAACCCATCCTGAAACATTTGCTTTACGAAAGCGACAAAAAGAATATTTGTGTCCACTTTTGTTACAGTAGTGACACGTAACTCCTGATCCACTTTTAGGTCTTACATTTGTGTTAGTACTAGTGGACTTTGTTCTAGCTGGTCCTTTTCCAGTTGACTTGTAGGTCGCCTGGTTTGACCTGACAGAACTATCACTGGTGGATTTGCGCATGCCATTGAGTTACATTTGCAATTCCTCAAATTTTAAAGTACTTCTTTTTCAATTTCACATACTTCATGTTTGAGTTTCCAGTCTTTAACTTCTTTATTAAGTCTCTTAAGCTCATTCATCATTTTTTGAGACTCTTTCAAAGTTAAATCAAGAATATCCTGCAATTCATTGCATCTTTCACAGTTATAAGATCTTACCTCACTTGTTTCACCTCGTGCCATGAAAGAGTTCTCATTGTCATCTTTTCATTCGTCATCTGAAGTGTCCTCATCCGTCCAACATCCTGAGGATTTGTTCATCTCGTTTTCCAGAATCGTCATGACGAAAAGATTTGCTATTTCTTCATGTTCTGAACTGTCTTCAACGCTCCAACTTCCAAAAGATTTGTTCTTGTTAAAGCCTCTGGAAATTTTTCTTTTTAGATCTGGGCACTCAGCTTGAATGTGTCCAAATCTTCCATACTCATAGCATTTTTTGTCATTTTTGTCCTGTTCGTTGTATTGCCTGGATCGCCTAGCTGGAATTCTTCCTTTCCTCGTATTCCTGAATCTTCTCATTAAGCCATCCATGTTTCTTGATAGCATAGCAATCTCTTTTTGGAGAGCTTCAGGATCATCATCGATTTCATTTTCAGCTATTTCAGTTGAGGCCTTGAATGCGACTGTTTTCCTTTTTTCTTCTTGACTAGTCTTCTTGAGATGTGTCTTTTCAAAACCTATGAGTTCTCCTCATAGTTCATCGTAGGATAACTTATTTAGATCCTGAGATTCAAGTGTGACCACTTTGGTCTGCCACGTGGTTGGTAGGCTTCTGAGAATTTTTCTGACTTGATCACCACTCGTATATGGTTTGCCAAATGCTTTTAGATCGCTAATTATTTTGCTGAATCTGGCAAACATCTCTTCAATAGACTCTCCTTCTTTCATTAAAAAGAGTTCGTAATCATGAACCAACATGTTGATATGTGTTTCCTTTACTTTGTTGGTTCCTTCGTATGTAACCTAGAGCTTGTCCCACATTTCTTTGGCTGTGTCACAGCTAGAGATTTTCTCATACTCTTTACCACTTATGGCGTAAAGCAGGTTTCTCGCTTTATTGTTAACTTGTACCACTTCCATTTGCTCTTTTGTATATGAATCTATATCCTCAGGATCAGCAAGTGGTTGAGCAGCAGCTGGCAGCGGATAGTTCCCCTTTTTGATGACTCTCCAAACTTTAACATCATATGCCTTGGCATAGATCTCCATACGCACTTTCCAGTGAGAGAAATGTTGTCCATTGAAGTATGGTGGCCTATATTGTGAAGTTCCTTCCTGGAAGAGAGCTCCTATGATAACTTGATTTGCCATGATCTTTTCTCACAAGTTGTTAAGCAAAAGAAAAATGTGAGCCTTGCTCTGATACCAATTGAAAGTACAAGAGGGGGAGTGAATTGTATATTTTTAAACTTAATCTCTGTTAGTTGACTGGTTTTTCAATTAGTCGACTAGATGCAATAAACTAACAGTTGTAATAACAGAATATAAGATGCTGAAAGTAAATGCAGGAATTAAAGACACCAGAATTTTTATACTGGTTCGGATTCAATGTGAATCCTAGTCCAGTCCCCTTGGGTTGCAAGGGAGTTCTCTTTAGTGAATGAGTTTCTTCGAGTACAATGAAAATGACGTGATAGCTCAGTTCCTATATCACTCGTCTCTTTTGATACAATGCCTCACCAGTGTTGTTCTCTCTTTCTTCTCTAACTTGTTACACAACAGGTCTTAGAGAGCTACAATGTTTGTTTGCAGTAGAACAAAGAGAGGGTGTTTGGTTCGATCAAAGTATATTTAGCTAAGGTGTGATTACAGGTTTAAATACTTTGAGAGAGAGGCTTGAATTCTGGAAAGATTTGCCAACCCAAGAGATTTGATCCTTGGAAAGAGATTGATTCTTTCCAAGAATAAAGTTGTTCTGTAACGGCTCTGTTGAACTCGGAATCTTGATCCTCTATATTTAGACACTTGATTGAATATTCAGCGAGATCTTGATTTATCTGATTCCTTGAGTTTAGCTATAACTGATCCCATCTGTATCTTCTGTGATTTCTTCTTCCTTTAATCGCGTCCCTTGATTCCGTCAGTATCTTCACGATTGATTTCTTCTTCCTTTAACCGCGCCTATATTCCTTCAATCTTGTAACTCAATCCGTACGTTTCCATACGTTCCTTGATCATTGCTAATTGATTTCGCCAATCCAGGAGTTCCTACACAAAAAGTAAATATATTATTTTCATCATTAAAATTAGATCTAACAACTCTTGCATAGACCCTGTATTAATATTAAGAAATTCACTAAATATTGGTAAATATCTGACTATGAACCCGGTTATTATTGCATATTAATCTGAAATTACGGTAGGAACACATAAGCCTCAAATCCTGGATCCGCCTCTGGTAGGGAGCGCTTCCCCCCTAATGGGACCCTACGCGGTGCGAATCCGAATATAGTCGGGCTCCAATGCGAGTACCGGATACCGAGTGGGAAAAAAAATTATGAACTCGAAAGATGCGCTTGTTTAGAAGTGATCTTAGCCCGGTTTTTTTCTCAACTCACCCATTAATATTTGCTACCATGTTCTTGAAATCTTTTAATTTCGGTTTTTTTTATAAATCTTTTTCTTCTTTTTCTGTAATCTCCGGTGCAAAAAAGAAAAAGGAAAAGACAAAGAATTGGGAAATTACCAGCTATGTCCATTTATAAGTAGCTCATTACAAAAATTGGCCAATTGATAAAATATTACTAATATTAGCCAAATTAGCCAATTAGCTATTTGTAGTAAAAAATATCAAATTTTTGCTTTGTTTTGAGTGGGTGTTATTAGAATAGATTGGGCACAACTTAAGGAGCTTGAATCTCAGTTTTGGGATGATTTGGTGAAGTTTTGAGGTGGTTTGAATTGAAAATTCGAAGTAAAAGCTGAACATGAAAAAAAAATTATATGTATATCACACTGTGTATCATTTGTGTATCACATATGTATCATATTTGTATCAATTGTGTATCACATGTATATCCATATATACCTGTGTGTGTGATACATGCGTGATACATGTTTGATACATGTGTCGCAGAAGACTTTTATGAACTCGATTTAATTACGAATTTTGATACAAAACCAGTCCAAATCACCTCCAATCTTCCTCAAATTTTGTATATTGACTTATCTATATATTTTCAATGAATTTCAACTATACCCATTGAAAAAGTTCCTTTTTATTTAGATTTTTGGAATATTGTATTGATTTTTGTATTTCATCACCTTATTTGCTACCCCGTCCATGAAATTTCCTTTCCGTCTTGTATCTAATGTTGCTAATCACGCTTAAAAATATGGAAGGTGATTTTTGCATGTGATTCTTTGAGAGAAAGAACCCTATTATTTGGTTTTTCAATTTTTGTTGGCTAGTTTTGGTAAGTCTATGACTAATGGCTAGAGGTTGGTAAGTTGAGATTTATTTGGGACATTTGTGTAAGTTTCCCAAAAGAACTTTATATCATTGCAAGAAAAAGAGCACCCAATATTTGAGTCACAACATGCATGTCTATATAAATCATAAATATGCGAATGATATTACTATTTATAGATTATGACTGCTCTAAGGAGGTAATGAGAATTCTGGAACTTGCTACAAAGTATTTCTATTTTGCTCAATCTCAATCGTGCCTACATTTATTTTATTAATTAATTTAATTATCTTTTTTCACAAGTACAACACTTGTAGCTAATTTTTCTCAACAATCATATAACACTCTTCTCATTTGGGAGTTGGGACGTTCCGAAATGTTTGAAACTATTTTATTTCTATACAACTTTTAAGAATTTAAATTCATAAACTATTCATGCTTTGACTATTTGAGATGTTTGCTCTCTTTTGAATTAATATCATAAATTATGTGCCCAATCATACACTGTTAACGCGTTACGTATCGATGAGAAAAGTTATTTGAGTTGTTAAACAAATAGATGTGCCAAAATTGGTTTTCAGATCATGAAATGCAGTTAATGATGTTCATTCTTCAAGATGTATATCTTGATTAAGATTTAGTGTCACCTCAAAAATTGAACATATAGGGTGCTTTTGGTACGAAGAAAAATATTTTCCAAAAATAAATCATTTTCTAGCAACTAAACACCAAAAATATTTTCCTTGAAATATATTATCCATTAAAAGGAGAAAAACAGACTTTCCTCACTTATGTTTCTTCTCCGATAATCCATTTGAAATAATTTCTAAATTTTAGAGAGCATAGGAGACTATGAGACAATAAAGACAAAGAAAAATAGTCATTGCTCCCTTTTCTGTTCCTGAGCCGAGGCTCTACTGAAAACAACCTTTCTACCCTCGCAAGATAAGGTAACATCTCCATGCACACTACCCTCTCCAGCTTGTGAGATTTTACTAGGTTTGTTGTTGTTGTAGTCATTGTACGCAATCAGATTTAACTTCATTATTTGAACAAGGTCTACAAAAAGGTATTCTATTTACTTTTTTACCAGAAATCATATTGACCGCCCTCAAGCTTTTTGAAGCACATTAATTTTCTTCTTCAAAATAAAAGTCACATAAAAATGACCACCAAATTACTACTCCAACAGTCTAACTTAATCAAGATCCATATGTACCACTTGAACAACCAGAAATTGGGCAAATAAATTACCCAATGCACTATCCAATCCACAGTTCTATTTTACTACCTAATGGAGAATAATTTTTTTACCTAACTTTACCCTGCCCATATCAGGCAACTGAAATGTCCTCTGTGAATAGGGGGGGGGGGGGGGGGGGTCGNTTCTTCTTAATTATTTTATGGAATATAGAGTACAGTTAGGCCTCTCTATAACAACATCCTTATATAACAACACTTCACTATAAAAGCTAAGTTTTTCCAGAACCAAATTTCATGTTTTGTTGTAATACATGTTTTCTATATACAGTAATTTGCTATAACATCCAAAAATATCTGAAACAAATGACGTTGTTATAAAGAGATTTGACCGTATATAATTACTGAAATTGAGATGCTCATTGAAGGGCTAATTAATATATACCTGTAGCAAAGATTGGAACTTCAAAGAACTAAATTTGCTGCTAAATTTCTATTTTCTTGGAATGATAAACCTTAAGCTTGGAGTCCTAATTTCTTTTTCATCGTATGATAAGTCCACAGTATAATCACTTCTTTTAGATGGGAAATCTCAACATACTCTGTTGCCAACAGTTTGGTAGAGAGACCTTAGTTGTGTGTTCCATTTATCTATGGCAGTATACTTCTTCATCCCTTTTGATCTGCATGCACAAATACGTCGCGTAAAACAAGTTAGAAGTGAACTTAGGTCGCAATAAGCAAATTAATAATGGCAAATCAAGGTTATTAATTGACCTGTCGCCACGCTCTAGCAGTCGGTTCACTTGATCAATGTGGCCATCAATCCGGTTATCCAAGATTAGTGAGACCAACAAGTCCTCAACGTCCTTTTCTGGCACATTCAGCTCCTGCAGGTCAACTAATATGAGAAAACCAACTAGGAAGCGCAGTGCATCCGGTGGATTAGTAACTGAATAATGCGATAAACTAAGAGAGTGGTAGCTAAGTACATTGTTTCTTTTATCACCCTTGAGGAGATCTGTAGCAAGTACACATGTATCTTCCAAATATGAACAATTTGTAAAAAAGTAGTATTTTATGCCATCACTAACACAATTTAACCGCTCATACTCTGTGCCCTCAAAAAAGAAATTATTTAAAGAAAGGAAAGGCAATGAATAACACAGAACACGATAGATAAGAGATAAGGGTCACCATGGAAAATCTAAGAAAGGGAAAAAGGAAAAAGCTGTAAGATGCCTAGCAAGAAAGAAGACTGATAACTTTATCACCTTGGATATGAAGGGAATCCGGATTCTTGTGTAAGGCTTGATGAGCTTCAGCAAAACTTGGGTTCTAACATTCCTTAAAAGATCTTCAATGTAATTCCGAATGAATGGATCATCCATTATTGTCCGTCTATTACTCTGTTAAAAATTCGAGAACAGCACATTCAAAATCATAACAACAAACCAACCACAAAGTACAGACTGTAGGGCAAACAGGCAATTTTGAAATTTACAGGAAGGTACCTTAAGAATTTTCTCGAACTCCAAGATCTCATTTCGTTGATATGCTGCGATAAGGTTTGTCATTGCCAATATCTCGGGGTCATTTTTGTAACTGAAAAGTATAAACACGGTCATGCACAGACACAATGCAGCTCTAGTCCAGTCACAAGAATGACAAAATGCTGATGTTGAATTTTGCAAACAAAAACTTCTCTCAGTATACTCACGGTTTAGCTTCTTGGCCATCAAAAGGGTTAACTTCAGACTCCATCAGCATATTTGCTAGAACCAAGTACCTAAGTGAAAGGAACCAAATGTAGTGTGACATTAGGCAAAGCAGAGGTTTGTAATGGTTAAGACAGAAATGGAATTCGCATACTGTAATCTCAGATGGAAGGTGAATGTTCAAAACAATCACCTAGTACCACATTACAGCAGTTGACATCGAGCAACTTTAACCAACATTTACATGCAAGTAACAAAACTCTTTAAGTTTCTAACACATGCAAAAGAGAAGACCACATCTGAAGCTATATCAAGAAATGGATTCCGAGTGTAAGAGCTAGAAACATCAGAGATAGTCTTAATCTTATCCTTTTTTCTTTATATATATCATGGTATATTGAGTCTGAGTACTTGGAGTGCAAGTTGAGTGATGCGATGCACGAAGAAGGAGTGGAAGTGAAGATTGGTACTCAAGTCGTCCCCAAAAGAGATAGTTTCAAGTATCTTGGGTCAATTATTCAAGGCAACGGGGAGATTGACGAGGATGTTACCCATCGTATTGGAGCGGGGTAATGAGGTGGAGGCTTGCCTCGGGGGTTTTGTGGGATAAGAGTGTGCCACCTGGACTTAAGGGCAAGTTCTACAGAGTGGTGGTTAGACTGGCTATGTTGTATGGGGTTGAGTGTTGGCCCGTCAAAAAGTCCCATGTCCAGAGATGAATGTAGCTGAGATGAGGATGCTGAGATGGATGTGTGGTCATACCAGGAAGGATCAAGGACAAGATTAGGAATGAAGTTATTAGGGACAAGGTAGGAGTGGCATCTGTGGAGGACAAGTTGCGGGAGTCGAGGCTGAGATGGTTCGGGCATGTGAAGAGCAGAGACATAGATGCTCCGGTCAGGAGGTGTGAGAGGTTGTCCATTGCGGGTCTGAGGAAGGGTAGGGGCAGGCCTAAGAAGTATTGGAGAGAGGTAGTTATGCAGGACATGTCATTGCTCCAGCTTATCGAGGATATGACCCACGATAGAAAGGCGTGGAGGTCGAGGATTAGGGTTGAAGATTGACAGTTAGTAGTGTTTTCCTCCTAGGCTTACCAGTAGTACTAGGACTATTTTTGTGTTATCTTATTCATGATTCTTTACTATTTCATGTTGTGTCATTCGTGCACGTTACCTTAATGATTGTTGTTACTATTGTTTGCTACTTGTTGCCTTATCTCCACTGTGCCTGGAGCCGAGGGTCTATCGAAAACAGCCTCCCTATCTTTATAAGGTAGGGGTAAGGTCTGCGTACACACTACCCTCCCAGACCCCATTTATGGGAATACACTGGGTTCGTTGTTGTTGTTGTTGTTGTATGGTATATTGAGTCTAATCTAACCACCAAATATCTGCCGTTAGATACTAAAAGCACGTCATCATATTGATTATTTCATACCACAAGAAGTGGGAGTACAGGGGCTGAACATGGCAATGGGAAGGAGCCTTCCAATTACAAAAACGCTCCAAAAACAGCATAACCTCAAAGTCAAAACTTATTGAAAAGATCTAACTGAAAAAACCAACTTATTTCTGTTTCACTTCAGATTAAACAGCACCTCCTCTCCACAAACAACTTAGCAGTAAACTGTTTGGCAACTTGGACTGACTAACATGAAAACGCATAATCTGGCACCTTAATCTTCATTGCCTCCAATTTATAAAGCCAATAATTCACCCCTTACCAAGAGAAGCAGAAGATTTATTTCACGCCCCATCACCTATGCGAGTGGCCAAGCAATGTCTAATATATCAGATTATCAATGCAATCCTCCCTCCATAATAGTAGACATTCCGAAACTTCTTCATAGCCTTATTCAGTGTTTATTCAACCATGAAGGCACACTGGAGAAATAACAGAAAATAGGTACTTGAGGGAGCAGTAGCCAATTTTCTTTTCTCCAAGTAGTAGAAAGATGCATCCTGTCATAAACTAAGTGTTGTGTGCGTTTGCAGGTTTGCATTGAATTCACTAACAAACTTCCTTAAATTCTAGTTTTAAAGTACTATCTAATGTCTGTCTTTAAATCTATGATTTTGAGAATGATTTGAGGCGTCATTAAATAATTAAGATCCTCAATTTCATGTCCTAATGAAGGCCGAGTATTACATCAAAATTAAATATGCAAAACAGTTGCAATAGTTCAATTTGGTATAGAGATGTTCATATTCCCACATGTATTGCAAGTTGACAACACACTGTTTAGATATACATATCATCTGAGCAAACTGCAATATATTTCACCCAACCAACATCACGAGGTACACTGCCTCTCTTGCAGGATAAGAAGCTACAAGCTTGAGGAGCAAAAAGATGGAAGACACTATTTCGGTTGGCTTGAGATAAGAGTGGTAGGGGAAAAAGTAAAAGACAAGTGGTGAAACACGTGGTTAGGAAACAACAAAGGAGTAAGCGTCGAGATGCAATCCTCCCAAATTGAAGGAAAGGAGGAAGCAAATTTTCCTCGTTATGGAAAATAGAAAATAATGGAAGAGAAAAGATCCGTATAGGAGACAGCACTAGTTGAGATTAATGCTTAGTCTTGTTGGCATGCTTACATTAGTCCAATATCTGCTAGGAGTCTATATAATCTTGTTGGGGAATTTGTATGTCAGTAGAAAACATAGAGAACTTCTAAGGTTAGACACTAGAGAACCAAATATATTTATATTCAAAAGAGACGAGTCTAATTGGAGTGAAATGGATAGTGAGGATTCATATAGCCAACCCCAACTAGCTTGTATTGAAGCTTTGTAGCTGTTTGTTGTTTCATGTTAAGCCAAGCCACTAGAGGTCAATGTTAAAACATCAAATAGTGAAGTAAGATCAGTTACTTCACTTTGTTGCACCAAAAATAGTTTGAGTTTATCAAACATAGGGTAAAACATTTAGTTTAAAAGGCCATAAACTCCACGTCTAGCACATTATAAAAGTAATGGTTAGTGATTAGGTAACAAACTAAAGTTTCCGAAAGCTTGAACACATAGTTAATGGTCAGTGAAAAACTTCTTTTTGTCTTTTGACAAGTATTTACGGAAAAACTTTCTACTATTGCTTCAATAAAAGTACTAAAATACTTTTGTTAAATCATAATTATTTCAAAACAAACTGCTTTGATCATGCTTTTTCAACACATGATCTCCTATGTTCTTTAATGCAACAACCACGAGCTACAGCTTGTAGCAATCTATAATACAGACGTCCAGGAACTAGCAGCCAAAGACTACATTAATAATTTCAATTTCATTACAGTTTCACTTTCCTCTTGTGTCCTTAGCAAGACGAAAGTGGAAATGCCAAAGGAAGCAAATAAATGCACACAGAATCTACGCATATGAAACACAAAAAGGAAGTAGAGCACACATACTTTAGACACTGGATACGCCTATGATTCCCAGCTTCATCATAGTTCTTGAAAGCTTCAAAAAAGTCTGTAGCTGCCTCTGCCCACTTTCTCTCTGCCATATGCATTTTACCTCCACATTCGCGAATGATTCCCATTATTCTTGGATGAGGGATAGCTGACTTGACTGAAAGTGCTTTGTTGTACAGTTCCTGGGATTAGACTCATATTATTTATGAATTAGGGATTGAAAACTGCTTATCAGTTCAAGCTATGTTGCTAAGATCCTCCAAAAAAAAACGACGGGTGCACGTCAGGTCCTCCAAAAGAAAGTTATGCATTTTTGGAGGATCCGACACATGTGAGTTGGCATTTTGGAAGCTGTGAGCAAGCAATCTCCTCTATAATGTAATGCGACTGGATAGATGTTTTGATATTAATGCCAGAACAAATATCAGAAAGTTAGAAATTCTGGTCATAATACGGATATATACTCTGCATCAATATACACACATCAGGGTCTTTTTTGGCCACACTTAAAATATCAGAAAGTTAAAATATGAGTTTTCTCTCGTAGAGGAGTCTTTTTTGGCTCCATTCCAATAAATAGTGTGGTTATGGCTTTTTCATTATTTATGTCTACAAGTGTTTGACCGCCCCAATTATTGGAATGACGCCAAAGAAGACCCTTGTACGGGAAAGCATTCTTAAAATATTATGGTCCATTATTTTCAATCTGAAAATATTTATCTCAGACATATTTGATCAAATCTGAGTAGTGAATAACGCCTAAGTAGTGACATTTAGGGTGGAAATAGCTTTGATCAAATCCTATTATAGCAACTTTGACCGGACATTCCTAGCGAAAGAGCAGAAGTGATTTATGACTACTAGAACTATAGTGGCTCACTGATACCATGTTATAAATCTTTTGGGGAAGAGATGAAATCGTTTTTATTTGATCTTTTAGCATTTTTATTTGGTCCAAAATAATTACTCTTTTCAAAAACCAAGAAGGTATTAAATTTTTTCTTCCAAAATTACCCTTTCTAATAAATGATTTAAACAAATATCCAAAAATTCTTTACAATTTCCTATGAGTAAATTCAAAAGAATAAGGTTGATATAGTGAATAACATTCTTAATGAATGTTTCAAAGCAGTTTTCTTAATATGCGTGTGAAAGGCTAAAAGATCAAATAAAAAGGACCAGAGGGAGCACTAACTTGATTGATAACTTACTCTATACAAATGAGCTACAAGAGTGACCTATTTCTAAGTGTGAAAATCTAGAAATATGTGCAAACATCATAAAGGATTAGGACATTGTACTTGTTGCACTATTTGACTATATTAACTATGATAGGCAAGTATTTGTTGCACTCCTTGATTTTATTTATTATTATGACCGACCTTAATTTAGTGTTAAATATATATTCCCTCATGTCCTTTTTATTTGATTTTTTAGCCTCTACACACCTATTAAGAAAGCTACATTGGAACACTAATTAAGAATGTTATTGACTGAATTAACATTTATCTCTTCTCAAATCTACTCATGAGAAATTGTAAAGACTTTTAAGAAATTTGTTTAGATCGTTCATTAGCAAAGCTAACTTTAAAAAAAATTAATACCTTCTTGATTTTTGAAAAATCAATTATTTTGGACCAAATAAAAGATGCTAAAAAATGAAATAAAAAGGATCAAAAGGAGTAAGACAATCTAGTTTGATGGTGCAATTAATGCATTACAGGAAAAATCAAGGTTGTTAATGTAGTCAAATTGTGCAAGAAATGCATAACTATCATAATTAATATGCTCAAACGGTGCAATAAATGAATTATGGTCATTCTTTTATTGACAATGGTGGGTCTAAGGAGTAAGGAGAGGTAGAGGTAGCCCGAAAAAGTAAGGCAAGACATGGCACATCTTCAACTTACCAAGGACATGACCAGGTCAAGGATTAGGGTAGTAGGATACTAGGCAATCGAGTGTCTTTCCTTTCATTTAAGTAGCAGTAGTGTTATCCTCGTATTTCCATATTCCTAGATTTCTACTACTACCTGGATGCTTTTGTTCTGGTTTTTCTATTATCTTGTTGGTATTATTGCTTTTTTGACTTTTGACCCACTGTGTTTCTTTCTCTATTCTGTTGTGATTGGTTATGCATGCTTGCTTTCAGCCGAGAGTCTATCGAAAACAATATCTCTACCTGCCAAGGTAGGAGTAAAGTTGCGTACACACTACCCTCCCAGATCTCACTTGTGGCATTACACTGAGTATGTTGTTGTTGTTGCTCATTCTTTTATTGTGTCGACACAATCTCTGTATTTTTATAATATTAGTAAATAATACCTGTATATAGGTGTTTCTTGTAGCTCTTTGTATCAAGTTAGAATAAAATAAGTTAATTTCGCCTCTTTCTCGACTTTTCTGGTGACTCTTGTAATCTTTTCAAGTCATTATTCTACTCGTTGTACAAAGGGCACGTGCCACTATTCATGTCAAGAATCAGTCAGCTAACACATCAATGTCGTCGTCTAGAGACATATTTCTAATCAATGAGTAGCTATCACCAGGCCTCCATTAAGTCACATGCCACTATCCAAGTATCCAGCTATCATGGCCACATTACTAAACATTAACTTTATCAACATACCAAACTTGATTTTACAGCTTTTGATGTGCAAACTTAAGTTGTTTCTTCACCTCATTGAGTTTGAAGAGTGTGTTTGAAAACAAGATAATGCAGCAGTGCATTTATCATTGCGATGTTTCCCGTCAACGCTTAATTACCGCCAAGTATAGCATAAAACTGTCCAGCCATTGCCATGTTAGTAAATAGTAATCCTTTCAGCACACTCAACTTGATTTTCCAATTGATTTGAAAACCAAAGTTGTTTCAGCGCCTTAAGTTTGAGGAAACGTGTTAAGAAAAAAGTAACTGATTCAGCTAGGAGGTGCAATAAACTCACCGTTGTCAAAGTCAAGTTTGGCTCCGCAATAATAAATATAGTAAAACTGTGTAAATGCATTGCTCTCATAAATATAATCAAGCAGTTCAATAAATAACTCGTACTCAATCCTTCAGTAATTAACGCATATTTCCAAATTTCCTACCCTACATTCACGTCTATAAATAGATACCTCTTGTAAATCAATTGTGTAAAGTAAATTGTCAATCAAGTTAGTAACAAGCAGTGTTGTGAAAAACGCTCGCTTCCGCGCTTAAAGCGCGAAGCGAAGCGAGGCGGGCACATAGTCGCTTTTGTGTTGTTAAGCGTAGCAGCTGATATGAAGCGTGCGCTTCTGCCAAAAAATCGAGAAGCGCGACTGAAGCGAGAAGCGACAGTAGTGAGCGCTTCACTATATTATAAATAAAAAAACTGTCTTTTTTCAAAACATCATCTAGAGCGGAGAAAAACAGCGACTAGGGTTCCCATTTTCAGCACTTTTCAAGTTCAATTTTCATTAAGTTCAAGCCCAGGTATGTGACTTCTTCTTCTTCTTCTTATCACTGTTTCAGCCTCAAAATAGCAGCGAAATGCTGCCAAATTTTTTTTTTCCTTCAGCACTTCTTTTCTCATTCTCTTCTTCTTCTTCTTTTTCTTTCACTGTTTCAGTCTTAAATTGCAGCGAAATGCTGCCCAATTTTTTTATTACTTACTGCCTTCTTTTTTGTTTCAGTTCTTCTTAGTTCTTACTGCCTTCTTTTTTGTTTCAGTTCTTCTTAGTCTTACTGCCTTTTTTTTTGTTTCAATATTTATTTTAATATTTTTTTTAAAATTCCGCTTCACTTCAAAAAAGCGAGCTCTTCGCTTCTCGCTTCACGCTCTTTACAACACTGGTAACAAGTTAGAGAAAAGTCAAGTTCTCTCTTTCTTCCCCTCAAGATTTCTCTCACTTATCAAAAGAATCCTTCGGAAACCTACACTTGCCTAGAACTGGATAGAACAGCTTCCGCAAATGGAAATGTCATGATTTATGGACGATGAGACAACTTTATCGTTCAAGTTAAGGATCTCATCTGAATTGACTGCTCTACCAAACCATCGTTAAAAGCAAAGTAAGCATCTCTGAATGACAAGAAGATTAAGCTGGCTGCCTAATCCCCTGATACCTCCCTGTCATTCTGCATGTGAAGGTATATGCTTGATTACAGCTGTTTTGTCCTTTTCCTATGAGCAGTTCCTGGCTATTCTACAACCACCATCTTGTGGTTATACTATAACTTCATTTATCACCAGGGCACATGCGCCTTATAAACTAATTGGCAAAGGATCAAGGTAATACAGAGACCAAAGAGAGGATTTTAAAAGAATGAAGTTCAATTAGGAAGGTGAAGAATTCCATACTGCTAGATACTTTAAACAATGACAGAAACTTCTATAATTCATTTCCTAATATTTCTTGGAGGAATTTAATAGATTTTTACTAACGTCGGGAAAAGAAAAGAAAAATTAAAGCAAATTATGTGTGTTACAAAGACAAGCAAAATTCCAAAGAGTCCCAATCACTATTTCAGAATGTACTTTTTATCGAGGTATTTTTGTTTCCAAAAGAGGGAGCTTCTAGAAGTAACATTCTTTAAAAATAAAGGAGACAACAAAAACCAAGACAAATTAGACATAGAGAATTATCCGAAATTGGCATTTGAATTGAAAGAGACTGATTGTAAAAAGGTATTAAAATACCTTCAGTTTTTTGTTATTTTTCGTCTCTGTGTACATTTGAATCTCAATTGCATATACCTCCAACAATTGTGTCCCTTTTTTCTGATCATCAGTGCCATCTTCTTTCTTACAGGATTTGTGGAGCTCTTTCAGAATCTAACAAAGTGGTCAAGTTATGTTCATGAACACCATAGCAAAATAATAGCTACAGATACTAATTTGATCAAGCAAGATACCTTGCTCATTCGTCCATATTCCCCAATGTCAAACCAAATCTTGCAAAGCTTTAGATTCGTCTTGAACCATAACCTCTGTGAAAGCAAGAGTGGGTGGTGAGACCTTAACAAAAAGACACAAGAACTTCGAGAGAAACCTGCAAGCTGACTCCTATATGCCAAAAGAGGAATACACTCTGACCTCATTCTTAGCCTCTTCAAGGGCTTTCAGTGTTGTCTGGTAGAACTCCTGCAGAAGGCTGAAGTTCTGACTAGCTGATCCAGAAACAAAATCCATAATACTGTTCATACACTTCTCACTATAGTTCCGTGTCACTGCTGATTTTATGTAGGTCAGCATTTCTCGATAAGCATCCATCATTTCCTTGTACTTCCCTAGCTTATAGTAAAGCTTAACAGTTTGCTTTAAAGCTTTAAATCCCCTGGAAATAATGATAGTTGATAACAATAAAAAAGCAAATTGTAGCTCTGAAATTCTTAAAAGCTTTAGGAGACCCATTAGTTGAAAGCATAAGGCATGAGACCTGGATAAAGTCTTACACAACTTGGATGTGTAAACAATAACCAGCCTTTTAGCATTCCAATTCAGAGAAGAGAACATTAAAAATAATCTGCAGTTAAAAAATAAACTAAAAAGACTCTATCTTCGTTAGTGATTTGAAATTTGTTGCCACATATACACACAGAAATGAGAAAAAGAGTCGATAGAAGAAAGACAGGCTTGTGTGATAGGCACATGTCACGAGTTCGAATACTAGCTGGTGAACCAAGCTTGGCATTTAAGTGAAGAAAGGTAAAGGGCAAGCCCATTATCCTACGAGCTTTTAAACTAAAATAGTGCAATTCTCGGTCATTAAAAAAGATAAAGAAGAAGAAATAGAGGTCTGCTATTTGAATCTGACCTCTTTTTCTAAAAACCGAGGTAAGTGATTTTGACTTTCAGGTCATATTAATAGTTGCATGCTGAATAATCTATGAGTTTTTATCAATGCACTGTTGCGTTAGATAATTAGGAAAAACTAACTCAGATTTTAGCATCTCCATAATGCACATACTTATTGTTACGCGGCGCCTTCCTGAGATTCCTTGGAAGGGCGACGTAAGGCTAGGCAACTGATGTCAGTGCAGTTGTTGTCAGCCAACTGAGGTCCCCTCCGTACGCTAGACGAGATTGTCAGTGCCGTACGGGAAAACCAATGTCAAGAGCAATTGAGAGAACAGAAATGAGAAGTCAGAATGAAAGAAAGCTTGATTGCATTAATGAAAGCTATTACAGAAAAGCAACGCGGTGTCGAGGGGGAGGGACACCAGTACAGAGAATTGCTTGCTTGCTAGAAAGTTTTGATTGCTTGATCCCCCCTAATAATACTTAAAAAAAAATAATCGAAAGCTACAAGACTAGACTTGACTAAGCTAGAGAAACATAATGGAAGTACATTAAATAAAACTACTCTATATTTACAATGAAAATGACTTAGTTTTCTATAAGGCAGCAGCAGGTCCGTTGTCAGCAGCAGTGTCTTTGGCATCACGGTCTGCGCGCGCGGCGTTGTCTGCGCGCGCGGCGCTGTTGGCTTCTGCCTGCGGCTTGGCGCTCGCGAGGGATATCGGTGGGGCGACAGAGGCACCTGCGCGCTTGTCACTTGGCGCGGCCAAGACCATGGGGCCGTCCGTGGCGCTAGGCATTGGGAGGTTCGCTAGGACGCCACGGGGCGCGCCCAAGGGGTCATGGGGCATGGCTGGAAAGCCGCCCATGACATTCTCCCCCACCTGAGTTAGCGACGTCCTCGGCGCCTTACTTGCAAAATAATCTTCAATGAGGCTCTTGTAGGCTTTGAGGTTTGTTCCCCTCTCCCAAGTATTCTCTTCTGCATCACAGCCCTGCCATTTCACCAAAAACTCTTGGTGATCTTTCCTTGAGGCATGAATCACTCTGTCATCAAGGATAGCTTCAACACGCCTTTTCCCGGTTGAATTGGGACCTCGAATACTGGGTATTGTGAGCTGGCTCCTTGAAGGATCCTCCGTGTCTTCCCGAAAAGGTTTCAGGAGACTGACATGGAAGACAGGATGAATTTTCCACCAAGCTGGGGTATCCACCCGGTATGCAACCTTCCCAATACGCTTTTCAATGGACAAGGGTCTAATGTATTTTTGCAATAGGCGAGGGTCATGGACCCCTTCAAATAAATACTGAGCAGCAGGATCCTTGATGAGTAGATCCCGTATTTGGTCCTTGATGGATGTGGCTACTTCGCTCCCCCTTAGGGTGGCGAGTAGGCACACTGATGCTAGATCAGCTCTCCGACTGAGCGCATCAGCAACATGATTGGTCTTTCCACTGCGATACTCCAAGTTGAAGTGGAATTCAGCTAGGAATTCCTGCCACCTGGCCTGTCGATCGTTCAGCTTCGGCTGGGTCATGAAATGGCTAACAGCTGTGTTGTCTGTCTTGACCACGAACGGGGTTCCCGGCAGATAGTGCCTCCAGAGGCGCAAGCAGTGGACGACAGCCAATAATTCTTTCTCATGGGCGGCATAGCGCCGCTTTGCATCCTTCAGCTTCCGACTCTCGTACGCTACAGGGTGCCTTTCTTGTAGCAGGACTCCGCCGAGTGCATAGTCAGAAGCATCTGTTTGTACCTCGAACGGCTTGGCCAAATCAGGAAGGGCCAAGACGGGGCTACTAGACATAGCCGCTTTTAATGCGTTGAAGGCCTCTGCTCTCCTTGGTCCCCAATCCCAAGGTGTGACCTTTTTGAGGAGTTCTGTCAATGGCACTGCGATAAGTGAGTAGTTCTTCACAAACCGCCGGTAGAAGTTGCATAGGCCAAGGAACGCCCTCAAGGCGTGGACATCCTTAGGTGTCGGCCAATCTGTGATGGCCTGGATTTTCTGTTGGTCCATCTTGATGCGTCCTTCCTCGATGACATGTCCGAGGAAATCAATTTGCTTCTGAGCAAAGGAGCACTTGGATAACTTTGCATATAGTCCATGTTCCCGCAACGGCAAGTGTACTAGGTGTTCTTCCAATGTCTGGCTATATACCACAATGTCATCTAAGTAGACCACCACAAATTTGTCGATGTACTCTCGGAAGACTCGGTTCATGAGAGTGCAAAACGTAGCAGGGGCGTTGGTCAAGCCGAATGGCATGACCAGGAAGTCGTACGACCCATATCTTGTCACACAAGTCGTCTTGTGTTCATCACCTTCTGCAATCCGAACTTGCCAATAACCTGTCTTCATATCTATCTTGGTGAACACCGTAGCACCACCCAGTCTATCAAACAGTCCGCCATTAGGGGAATAGGGTACTTGTTCTTCACGGTGATTTTGTTTAGAGCTCGATAATCCACACAGAGTCGCAGGCTGCCATCATGTTTCTTTTGGAATAGAACAGGGGACCCATATGGGGACTTGGAGGGTACAATGATCCCTGTATCTAGCATTTCCGTCAATTGTCTCCGAAGCTCGGTGAGTTCGGGTTGTGACATTCTGTAAGGCGCCCGGGCAGGTGGCTTCGCGCCCGGCACCAACTCAATTTCATGGTCCACAGTGCGCCTAGGCGGGAGCCGCTTTGGCATGTCTTGTGGCATGACATCTTCAAACTCCAGTAGTAACTCCTTCACGGGTTCAGGAATGGGACCCGAGGAGCGTTCTATACCTTCAATGCAGAGGGTTGCCAGGAACGTAGGTTCATTCCTTTTGACCCCCTTCTTCAACTGCAAGGCCGAGATGTTCTCAACGGCCATCTTCATGGGCAGGCACGGGATAATGCAGGGCTTGGCCCTATTGGTACCCATCATCAGTAGCATGTCTGCAAATGGTACAGGCATGGTGTTGGTTTGCCTTAGGAATTCCAGCCCAATAATAAACTCGAAGTCATCTATGATCACCACTCGCAGGTTGAATTTTCCTTTGTAAGGCCCAAGCTTCACCGGTACTTCTTTAGCTATTCCACCCACTGGCTGGGGAGGTGAGTTGATAGCCTTGACGCTACCTTTACCTTTCCCTACAACTAGTCCAAGGCGCTCCACCTGAGTCGAGGCTAAGTAGTTGTAGGTAGCACCCGTGTCTATCATAGCCCGAATGGGCTTGCCATTCACCTTCATCTCGACGAACATTAAGGTCCTCTCTTGTTTAAGAGCAGTCTCTTCATTCGCCTTCTTTTTCCCTTTCCTGGTGACGGGACATGAGTCCTTCTTCTTACGAATACCAGCACTGGTCTCCGCTAGTGCCTCAGAAATGGAACCCACAATTGCATTGAAGGCACCTACTGGTTCAGTCTGGTCCGCATCGTCTGAGTCGTCATCAGTCCCATCATCAATAGCCTGATGGGCATTCATCTGTGCATGTGGGCACTCATTGTTCCAATGTGGACCGCCGCAATGACGACATCCTGAAGGAGGCTTTCTCGCCCGATCATTGTTGTTTGATGCAGCACTGTTGCTGCCGGAGGAAGGAGCTCTAGATTTGTTTGAGTTCCGATCTCCCCCATTTTTGCTAGGACCACCACTGCTGGGCTGGCCCCCTTTGAACCCTACTCGGGCAGGCGGCTGAGGCCTGTCCCTTCGAGCTTCCATTTGATAGTCCCCAAGGCATTCAGCTGCTTGGATTGCCTTGGGAAGGGAATCTACCCTTTGTCTCTGTAGCTCCACGCGGGCATATCTTCAGGGTGATGCTAAACTCTGGTGGCGTGTGAAGTACGAAGACATCAAGGCCGGTGAAGATGCTCTCGAGACATGGGCCGAACTAAAGGCAGCTATACGCCTGCAGTTCTTCCCCGAGAATGTTGAACATAATGCAAGGAGAAAATTACGGGAGCTCCGCCAGACAAAATCAGTGCGGGACTACGTGCGAGAATTCTCCGCACTCATGCTCAGCATATGCGACATGGGGGATAAGGACAAACTCTTCACCTTCATGGAAGGGTTGAAACCTTATGGCAGTAGTTGCTACCTTCTTAGCTTCCTCCAGATCCCCAACAGCATCGAAATACTGTTCAACGTCAAAGATGAAGTTTTTTTCCACTTCCTTGGCATTCCTAGCTCCACTGTATGGCTTTGGCTCAGGAATTTTCAGCTTCTTTGTCGCGGAAGCGGAGTTCACAGCACCTCCGATTTGGTTTCCACCTCCTCGGAGTAGGCCCTGTAAAGCAGTGTTGACAACATTGAGTTGGTCTGTCAATTTGTCAATGGTTTGTTGCATGGCAGTTACCTTTTCTGCCTCTTATGCCCTGTGGGCTAAATCCTCGGTACGCTCCTGTTGGAGCCCCTCGAATTTCTCAAAGATTTCGGCTGCCTCTGTGGCTGCCGTCTGCCGGTCTCCCTCGGAGTCGCGACTGATGTTTTCAACGTCAACTTCGACCTGAAGCACCCTGCGGTCTAGGTCGTCCAACCTTTGCAGTAGGCTGGTTCTTAGTTCAGGCACCGTATCCACAATAGGCCGCAATACCTCAACCGTCCCTTCGAGGGCCGCAATGCGGTCCCCATGATTCGCCATGGTCAGAAATGGTGGTATGTCAATACGTTCCCTCGTCCGATGTCGAGCCTAGGCTCTGATACCAACTGTTACGCGGCGCCTTCCTGATTCCTTGGAGGGGCGACGTAAGGCTAGGCAACTGATGTCAGTGCAGTTGCTGTCCGCCAACTGAGGTCCCCTCCGTACGCTAGACGAGATTGTCAGTGCCGTACGGGAAAATCAATGTCAAGAGCAATTGAGAGAACATAAATGAGAATTCAGAATGAAAGAAAGCTTGATTGCATTAATGAAAGCTATTACAGAAAAGCAACGTGATGTCGAGGGGGAGAGACACCAGTACAGAGAATTGCTTGCTTGCTAGAAAGTTTTGATTACTTGATCCCCCTAATAGTACTTAAAAAAAATAATCCAAAGTTACAAGACTAGACTTGACTAAGCTAGAGAAACATAATGGAAGTACATGAAATAAAACTACTCTATATTTACAATGAAAATGACTTGGTTTTCTATAAGGCAGCAGCAGGTCCGTTGTCAGCAACAGTGTCTTTGGCATCACGTTCTGCGCGCGCGGCGTTGTCTGCGCGCGCAGCGCTGTTGGCTTCTACCTGCGGCTTGGCGCTCGCGAGGGATATCGGTGGGGCGACAGAGGCACCTGCGCGCTTGTCACTTGGCGCGGCCAAGACCACGGGGCGTCCGTGGCGCTAGGCATTGGGAGGTTCGCTAGGACGCCACGGGGCGCGCTCAAAGGGTCATGGGGCATGGCTGGAAAGCCGCCCATGACATTACATGTGCAAAGCGGCAGCTAGTCTTTTTGTCATAATTTTGATGCAGCAATATCCTCATCTATTCCTGATTTTCAGACTGCCGTATAGGAGTCATGCTTTCGCTAATAGGCTCATCTTATTTTAGAGTCCACGTTTAAGTTATTTTTAAACGAGTCCAGTTTATCATAAAATTACTGCATTTAGGCCCCCCCGGGGGGGGGGGGGGG